>NW_028121072.1:0-31270 GCF_965183815.1 Platalea leucorodia
AGCCAAATAAGCCAAGCGTACCCACGCAGCGTCAACCTTCCTGCACAAAGCGCAGTGAAACGCGGATGCAGCACGGCCCACGCTGGCTCTGTCGGCCACAGCAGCCCCCGCTGGCAGGCTTCACGTCCTTGCTGTCTATGAGTTATAGCGCTGTTCTGGGCCAACGCTGACAAGGGCACTTGTGGCGCCTGGTATGCGCGGCCACGGACATGCAACTCTAAGCTCTCGACAGAGAAGGGTGCTCCTGCTCTCAGCCCCACGTGCCATTCTCCATGGCTTTGGTAAATCCTCTGTCAGCCTTGGCAGATTGGCATAGAGTACATCTTCTTGTTTCATCCTCTCAGGATTGGGATGTGATTCTCTTCTGAGCTGGCTGAGAAAGAATGTCATTCATCTGTTAGGTCGAGATGAGTTCTTGAGTATTAGTCCCTCGGGGCTGTATTTTACCAAACAGATAGCTGGGTCCTCTCATGACCTTGCATGCTGTCTTCTAGGCTCTTGTCCCTGTTTTACTAGCAATGACAAATACAAATTTGATCCCTTTAAAGTTTATTCAAGCGATATCCTTCCAATTCTGTCCTTACCACGCTGCCCATTTCATCCAGCAAGAACCCAAGAGGTGATTGGAGCAGTACGTAGTCAAAAATTGCAGGACGTCTTGCTGGAAAAAGAGCATAACCTATTGTGTGGCTTCCCCTGATACAGTCAGTAACTGCCTTTGTCTTGCTAATTCAGCCTGCAGGTTTCCGTGGGACTCCTCTGTGCTCCAGTGTCTAAATATACCTGCTGGCACCAGTGTTCGCCTTCCTCTGCAGACACCGGGATGACGCCCTCCTCTTAGGAATGCCAGGTAGGCATTCGTTATTGCTGTCATGTGGGTTGTGATCTGTCATCCTGTGAGAGCGCATAACGCGTCAGCTTTCTGCTCAGCATCAGCGAGAGAACACATACCCTTAGGAGCACAGTCTCCTGCTGTTCTCTGTCAAGTACAGTGTCAGGCATGGGCTTCCTTGCTGACGTTAATGGTAGAAACCATCGCAGCTGTGAATTGGTGTCTGCACCTGCATGAGGGGTCTGGGCTCCCACTGTAGTCTACAGAAGTTTGTTTGTCGTGATTTAGGGCGTGACTGATCTTACTTAATAAAAGCCTTTCCTCTAGGACGTGTCAAGCCAGCCTTGAACCCCCTGATTGCCCGGACTGTACGGGAAGTCCAAGGCAAAGGGACTTGGTGTTGACAGCCATATTGTAGACAGGACCTCTGTGTAGATGAATCCTGCTCTTAGTGTTCTGTGTGTGAGTGGACGCTGCTCCAAGAGCGTCCTCTGCCTTGCCTTCGTTTGCTGTATTGCACCCGGAGTAGGAAATGATCAGCCCACAGCTCTTAAGACAGGCCCAGTCTGCAGAACAGTAGATCCAGCTTCCTGCAGAGAGGTGGGGCGCGGCTGCCTGGGCAGTGCTCGCGGGCGAGCATTTGGGGTCTGAACTACGTCAGCTGTTGTTTCTATGAGAAAAGGCGGATCATCTGAAGCCCTCCTCCTGCTGTGCTGGCATGCAGGCTGTCTGTCTATCAAAACTCTGAGCTGTTACTGCTGTGTCAGCACGTCCTGTAAATACGCAGCAGCTTTGTTCCAAAAGTGAAATAAAGCCTCTGGCCTGCTGAGGTTGGGGTAGCGGGACCTAACTGCCTGTTAAGTAAAAATACATCCCAGTTGAGTCATTGGTACGCTGTGAGCGTGCCCTTGACTCACAGGAATATAGGTAACATGGCAGAAGGGCAGTGGGGAGGCAATGCCGTTGAACACATCCTTTCTAAACTTGACACAAACAGCTAGCGCTGGCCTCAGCGTCTGCATCAATGGCCAGGTCCAGCGGAGCAATCTGGGCACTGCTTCTGGCTCCTAGTGCCTAAAGGATGAGAAAAGGCGACGCAAGCAGCTCTCTAGTTAATGTCTTTGTCCCAGGATCCCCTGCAGGGCCATGTGCTGGAGGTCTGGCAGAGCCTATTTTCAAAATGCCCTGTATATCTCATTCAGGGGGCTTGCTGCTTCCAGCAGAGGTGACTAATACTACCAGTTCATGAAGGAGAATAAGGCCTGCCTGCCAGGGACTTGGAGTTGGAGAGGGGTTTGAGTTATTGGCTAGAGGTGGGGGTTTGTCTGGGGCTTTGTCTTTAAATGCAGCCCTGACGTTATGGGTCACAGCTTTTGGGTGCTTTCAGTAGCTGCTCATGCTGGATATCATCGCAGGTAGGCAGGTGATTTCACTTTGAGTTTTCCAGAAGTATATGCTTTTTTTTTCTTTTTTATTTTCTGCCTAGGGTGGGATTTGGGGTTCAGTGCATCATTAGTTAAGGATTTTCCAGGTTTGGTTTCTGAAATGCAGAGCCACTGTTGAGACACACAGGCGTAGTGCAGCAACATCTCTTCCAAGAAAGGAAACAGAAGGCATTCACAAAAGTGTAGGACTTCCTTTCTAATTCAAGATGCTCATAATACTCGAGGAAGACCTTTCTGTTACACAGAAACTCATTGCAAGAATAACAGGAGAAGGACAAGTGCCATCTGCTTCTCTTGACAGAGGAATGGTTACACATCCGTCATTATTATCAAAAGTAACCTGTGGTTTAAAAAAAAAAAAAATGGTTTGAGTGATTTGGGCATCTGTGACATCTAAGGACTCGTAGCTGTGCTAGTTCAAGGTAAAGCTTTTAGGGAAGTTCCTTGGCTTTAGTCTTTTTACCCGAAGCCATAAACTGGCCCAAATCACAGCTTCTTGGAAGCAGAATATAAGATGGGTATCTTGGAACGCACAATGAAGTGCTAGCCCTCTTCCAGGGAGAAGAGCATGATAATCCTTTCCATATGGGATTTAAATACCTCCTATTGTTAAATGTAAACGGCAGGAAGAGAAGAACGGGTCTTTTAGATAGAGTGATACTTTGCTTGCAGTAAGGGTTTGAAGGTGCCGTGCTGTACAGCACGACACCGGCACAGCCACGCTGAAGGCAAAAGAGGACATCCTGTAAAAGAGGGAGAGATGTGGCCCTGCTCACTCTTTCAGGTACCCATGGTGTAAACCTGCAGACAGCTCCTGTAAAGAGCCCCTTGGAGCAGCAAGGTTGAGCAGCAACCCCATGAGGTGAGGCTGGGAAGGGTGTGGGGTGGGATTCTGGACAAAACTGTGGCTGTCAGGGAGCAACTGGGAGCTTTGACCTTGGGAACTGCACTGTGGCTGAGGAGAGGTGAGGAAGGGTGGGGGCCATGCGAAACTGCTTGGGGTTTTTTGTGTATGCTGATGATTTTGTCTGTTCCTGACAGCTGGGCGCAGAGCTTTGGTCCTGACAGCCTCGCCCCTCTGCTGGAGACCTTAAAAGGCTCCAGGAGGACAAGACGCTGCAGGGTGAGGAGCTGATCGAGTGGGCATTACTGCTGAGTGCCTGTTGTTTCCAGAAAGCCACAAGGCTTGTTGCTGCTCTGTGCTCTTCTTGTCTCTCCTAGCACAGCCCCACAGACGTGGAGCTCTGTGTCCATCTGTGTTTGAAGTGTTCTTAATCTTCCTGTGTTCTTAATCTTCCTAATGAGTTTGAATTTAACTAGTATGATCATACAGAACATACTGCAATAACTGACCAACTCCACGTAATTCATCTTGAATTCAGAAAGCAGTGCCAGACTTTTCATGAAAAGAAAAACAAGGGAAAAAAAAAAAAAAGGTAGTGCTTTCAAAGGAATAAAATTTATTTAATTTTAGTGAGTAGGTAGGTCAACAGAGCATGTACACGCCTTTCCTGGTGTCCAGCTATCAATGTGAGGGGGTATGATTATGAGAACCTGCTATGATACTCTGTTTTTTTTGCATTTTTACCATCTTCCATGAAAAGAACTACCGAAGGTGGTAGCATAAACTGTATGCATTTGACAGTGTTTTCTCCGTGGGGAAGTTCAAACTGGTGACTTGCCCGTTATTGCTCCTGTAATCTGTGGCAGAGCTAGGACTTGGAGTGAGATTACCATGCTTAGTCTTACCATTCCAGAGGATTAAAAGCATTTCCTTGAAGCACTTTGCCAACACACCAAGACCTGCCCTTCTGAAATAGCTGTTTTCCCAGGAGCTGCATCTGAGCTAAGGCAGATGAGAGAGTCTTGCCCGCTGTCAGCCACCGAGGCTGATGACAGGTCAGCCAGCAGTTTTGGCAAGGACAGAACAAGACAGATACGTATGTTCCTCTGTGTTGATTGTAAATTCTGGAATTTGTCTTGCATAAAGTGGTCTTCAGGTTTTGCGGGTTGTCGGTTTGGTAGGATCGACTGTGTCTTAAGCACGATGGTAATAGCAAAACCTGCAGGCATCCATGTAGGGCATTTTGGATTTCATAGAATCTGCAAGAGTATTGGAACAATTCCATGTTACGTTGAGGTACGGTAGTTATAGTGTTATCGGAGGAAAGTCTTGGCAAAGAAGATGAAGATGGCAAGATACCCAAAAGTGTTACAACCTTTGACAGTGGAAACGTGGCATTTACACTTCATACGAACAGTCTACTGTTCTTTTCAAAAATTTACAGAGGACGCTTTGCTTTTCCATATCAGAATTTAATGATTTTAAGTTAAAGCTCTCCACTGGGATGTGTAAAAAATGAGCCATGTATCCTGGAAAGAAGAGTAATTACAGAGACTTGATAGTTTTACTCTTGTGTCTTTCAGTTCTCCTGAAAAAGCAGGTGTGGGCTTCTTCACTTGTGTTGTGTAGGGATTACAAAAAAAGCACCCTTGAAACTTCCGCTGAGATTAAAAGTGGGTGAGATGGACCACATTTTCCTCCTCTTCCACGATCCTGCTTTCTCTTGGAACTTGTTTTTATCAGCATCATAAATTCTTTGCTTTCACTAGAGCCAAGAGAACGTAAGATTTTCATTGTATTTTCAGGCCGACCATCTCCTGTCAGACAGAGATATCCATGCAGAAGTGCTCGGTCACAGAGGCCTCGCTGCAAGAGGACTAAGAGGTGGGTGCGTGGTTGGTGATGGTTCTCATCCATGCTTTGGAGGGTTTTCAGGTCGGTGGTAATTAGAGAATAATAGTATGATAATTACTGTGGTAGCCTGAGGGTAGGAGATAGATAAACACAGATTTGGGAGGAAGAGAGGATCCTTTTTATCAGCCATTCCATTTTTTGCAAGGCGGCATTTGTGGGTCACTGACAAGACGATCATGGGGGCGATGGCTGAGATTCTGTGATGGAAATTCTTTTGCTCTGCAGCTGAAGCCCCAATCACCCTCTAACAGTCTTAGTCAGACGACTGAATCTGGAAGCATACAGTTTCTTTTCTCCAAACTGAAGATAATTCAGTTCGAGGGAGAGCCTGGTTGGCAGTTTTAGTAGTTTGGGGGCAGAGGCCACTTGGGGGCTGGGGCCCTCAGGGGAGGGGGCTGTTTCTGCCCTGTGCCCTTGACCTGGAGCTCCCAGCTGGGAAAGGGCTTTCCAAAATCCTGCTGGAAAGTGCTCTGTAAGAAAAAGCTACAGTGTGAAGATGGCTTCCAAGACGTGCACAAGAGAACTTGACAGAGCTTGACGTCTCCTATGCAAGTGGGTTTGCTGCTAGAAGAAACCAGACCAAACCGGCTGAAAACAAGCAAAGTTGCAACAAAATTGTGCAGGCTCATCTAATAAATATGCCTTAAGCGCAATTGCACAGAGGGTTCGCCTGTACAAATACTCAAAAGTGAATGGTAGCAGACGATATCGTGGCCAAAGCCAATAGGTTGAGCAAATTGTAAAAAGGAGTACATGAATAGTCTTAAGACTGCATATAAGGACTGAAGAGTTGTAACACGGCGTCCTTCTCATGCTCCAAGCTGAGAGCACCTTTATTGCTACCGGTAAAAAGGGATTTTAGCTAGCGCGTAGTTGTGCTGCCTGCCTTTTTTCACAGAACCTGCGCATGAACTGGAAGAAAAGGAAAATGCAAGCAAATCCCTTTTGGTAACAAGAGAGCCAGATGTGGGAGCTGTGGTTGAGCTGGGGGACAGGGAGGACCCCTGGACCAGCCTTGGGGCTTGCTGCCAAGCTGCCTTGCTGCCAGCCTGGGAGAGCTGCCTTCAAATGAGCTCTTTCCAGCAGGACACTGCCCAGGAGTAACTGTGAGGGTTGCTGTTCTCCCTCAGGAAGCATGGCCCGCACCAAGCACAGCCAGAGCTGCGCCTGTGCCAGGAGAGGCTTCGAGCAGAGCCGGGGCTGATGGTGACAGCTCCCAGCAGCTGTCCAGGTCAGAGAGATGCAGGTAAGATGGCAGAGAGGCGACACCGACTGATGGTCACTTCTCTTGCAGGAACAGGCTTTAACAGCAGGAGGGAGCCAGGGCACAAGGACCTGTGAGGTGAAAAAATGCATCAAAGAGCCAGAGCCCAAAGCAGAGGGAGAGGAGAAATAGGTGCAGGTCACGTGGCTTTCAAGGTAACATCTGCCCCAGAAGCAGAATAACAGTAAAAGGCATTGGGAGGTCCTGGAGTGACGGAGCAAAGTGCCTGGCAGAGAGAAGAGGCCAGAGAGACAGGAGACAAGCTAGAGATGGAGGTGAAAAAGATGGCATGTGGAAACTGAGGATGCTCCTGCTGTGCAGGTCCTTGTGAAGACCCTGGTGGCTGAGCAGCTGGTGGGGAAGGAGCAGGAACCTGGCTTCTGCTGCAGGTACTTGTGGTGTCACCTGCTGCTGAGGAGCTGATAGGGCAGGAGTTTTTCATTGACTTGTGCGGATGCTGGTGATACCACTTGTGACTGAGTAGCAGATAGATAGGAAAAGACGCATGGCCTGCTTAGGTGTCGGTGATGTCATTCGTGGCAGGAACTGGCCCGTTGCTTTTTCAGGTGCTTGTGATGTTACTGGTGGCTGAGTAGCTGATAGGGCAGGAGTCTGTCTGTGATTTGTGAAGATGGATTTTTGATGTGCTACGTGCCTGAGAAGATGCTAGGGCAGGCATGGAGAACTGTTTTATGCAGGTGCAATATGCATGGCTAAATAAAGAGAATCAATCCCCTTGGTAATTCTCTGCTGAAGTCTCCTTGCCTCTCTCCTAGGCTGGCAAAGAACTGACTTTTACACAGGTCACCAGAGCAGAACTGCTGCCAAGAAAGATCCCTGTGCTTGGCTGCTCACCTCGCCCCTGTTCCTGCTCACATCCCCATTCCCAACTCCTCTCTCGCTGGATTCGATGCCTAGAGGGCACAGTAGTCCCAAGTGCTGGCTTCTGGAGATAAAAGAGGATGCCGATGGAGAAGCACCTTCTCTCCTTTTGCAGTGAGTCTCGTGGTAGGCTTGGGAGCTGAGTGTTTTATACTTTCTGTGAGGAGAAGTGCCTACATGTTTCTGCCTCGGTTTTGCCTCAGAAACTGATTTCCTATCTATGACGCCTTGTGACAGGCTCAGAAATGGGCCAGAAGGCGTATGAACTGCAGCTGTTTTGGGACACCACAGAAGCATCTTCAAGGGGAAGTGTGGTCTTTTTTACTCAAAGTCCACTGGCCAAGTTTGCCAGGAAACCAGCTTCTCAACAAGATGACCCTGTTGATGGGGACCGTCAGTGGCAATGCTTGTAATGCCTTGGTTTCCTTGTCTCTCTTGCACGGGATGCTGCACTTGGGAGAAGACAACGTGAATCACAGGCAGGCGACCTGAGCCTCTAATGGAGCAGCACTGGAGATGCTCTGTTCCCAGGCATTTTTTTCCCCTGAGATCTCTACCTGCTAATTTCATATGCTCAGCAGCTGTAGAAAGCTTCCACCCTTCTGGATCACAAGGGTGCTTTCATAACAGAAGTCTCGAGTTAAAAAATTTCCAAAAACCCCCGAACCCTTCTGTTCTTTCTTGCATGGTCAAACTCTCTACAGAAATGAGAAGCACGACTTCGGACTGGCTTTGGTTATGATGGTAATTTTATTGTTTTGCTTGTAAATGTCAAGTTTGATGGTTAGCATTCTTTTGATAATGGTTGTCTGCGGCCTTTGATGGTAAATTGCAGGTTGTGGTGGCAAGCTCCGTCACAAGTCCTGAACGCTTCTTTCCATAAGCCACGCGCCTGAAACACCTGGCAAAGCGTGAGGCAACATTTGCTGGTGATGCTGCAAACGTTGCTTACTTTTGAGTCCTCCTCTCCAGAGTTCTCTCTGGATTTCTTTTTGTTCTTCACTTTCTTGCATTTCTTTATCAATTCTGGAACACCAGGATGCTCGCTTCTGTCTTTTTCCGCTTTCTTTCGGGGTCACTTTCACCCCCCCCTTCACAGGACTGTTTCCTCTTTCTGCATGGTTGTTCTTCATTTGCCTGGCCAGGGCCTGCAGACTCTGGGTGAACTGGCACTGGTGGGAGCGGACGATGTTGAAGTGAGGATGTGCCCAGCTGCCACTCACCTACCGACCCAGGATGCGAGTCTGCTCTGTGGCCGCTCGAGCCATGCACACCTTCCCCTCCTGAGCTTCTGCCGTTATCAGGGCTGTTCCTCTCCCATTGGGAAGAGCTGCACAGGTTCCCACTGCCATGCGGCAGCTGACAGTGAGGGCGCTTCTGCGTTTCCGCGAGGGCAATGCGCCTCCGCTTCGGAGGTGGGCAGTCTGGTTGGCTTCTGTTCAGCTTCTCCTCCTCCTCCTCGGTGTCAGAGCGTGCTCTCTTCCTGCCGCGGCGCTGATGGGGAGGTCCTGCAGAGTCCCGTGTTTGTCTCTTCCCTTGGATCCTGGGCCCATTTTCTCCGCCTTCTTGATTTCTCAGTGCCAGGGTGCCTCCAGAAAATGCCCTCTTCAGCCCTTGATCCAGCTTTGTCATGGAAATGCCCTTTGTCTCTTGGCATTCAGCGCCTGCTCCAGGGGTCAAATCATGGTGCCTGGAGAAACAACAGTGATCTTAGTCTAGGGTTGTTCTTGCAGCCTCCTCATGGCTTCAGTCTCATCCTGTCACTTTCTGGCAGCACTTGTTACGACAGGCAGAAGACTGAAGCAGGGCTAGAAGCTGGAAATGAGATCGTGGTCTTCCAGCCATGTCTGTCCCTCTCAGAGCAGTAACTCATCCTAAACCCTCCTGGACCTCCATTTGGCCTCTTTTTGCAGCTAGCCAGTCTCAGGGAGCAGACAGCTAGCAAGTTACACAAGCAACAGTTTAGTGCCAGACAAGAAGGGAGAAGGCAGGAGGTGGGGAACTGCAGAAGAGACAGAACTCAACGGGACAAACAGGCATTCTCTCCTAGGCCAGAAAGCAAAACCCACCGGAGGAGAACACCACCACCCAGATCAGTGACAGGAGGAGGAGTGTATTCTGAGCACTGTCGCACACTTGTTATTACCTGGCATAGAAGAGTAAATATGCACGCTGGCAGAGAACCGTCTTGATGTCACAACGATCCACAGAGGCATCATTCATCTTGTACCAGTGTCCATCGCTGGCCTGCAAAGAAAGGCAGCACTATCTTTAGATGAACTGCAGGGGTTTTAAAGCAAAACCACAGGCAGAACACCACTGAAGGACACGGACACCATACACCAGTGCAAATCACCGAGTTGTCTGCTACCTTCACGAAGCAGTAATAGTGTCCTGCCTGGCAGCCGGAGCCTTCATGTACCAGGACGGCATACAAGGAATAGAGGAGTGGTTCTCCAGGGGCTTCAGACATGTACGCGGCAAGGTCCAAAGATTCCGGATACTGCACAACCTAAAGAGAGACCAAGACGACCCCCAAATTATCCTGAGAGTCTTTAGGAAGCAGCCTGAGAAAACCTTGCCAGCAAACCCAGGCTAGAGGCATAGAAACAGATCTTCTCAGTTCATCAAAACCAGGTGTTGCCATGTCATCACTGCAGTGGCAGAAAACTGTTGTTGGCCAAAGCAGCTCTTGACGAGCACAGGAAAGGGCTTCTCTTCACACTGGCACTTTCCTCTTCCCACAAGGGAAAGAGCAAGGCATAGCTATTGCATGGATTTTTCTTAGAGGGTCGCACTCGATAGCCGTCGTGTGCAGACATGAACAACTTCCAAAAAAGGGTTCTTCTTCGGGAAAGGTCTCCTTCCAAGCAGACAAAGTTGCAGTGCCCTTGTGTACATACCTTGCTAATCTTTCTGCCAGAGAAAGCATCAAATCTCTTCAAGCAGACTGTCAGGACATTGGAGGAGTGATGTATTGTGAGCCTCTTGGATGCAGTGGCCAGCTGTTCACACCTTGAAACAAGCACAGACCCAACTGTTGCAGCCCATCTTCTCCCCACTCTGCCCCCCACCCCTGTAGGGCTGAGTTAAGGCTTGTTTGGCCCAGCTGTCGTGCGCACAGGTTTGCATTGCAGACCCCTGAAGCCCACACACTCTCACCGAAGGTAGCTTCGGTCTCGGGTGGCTCACTTTGGAGAGCAGCACTCTGCAGACTTTACAAGGCCAGACCTAGGCATGACACTGTTCAGAGAGCCGGCAGGGGCTGCTGCTGCTGCAAGGACTGAGGTCTCCTGGCCAGAGACACAAGCATCCAAAAAGCCTTGGCAATTAAACGGATGTTTGGCTTCTTGAGGAAGCTGCTGTTGCCAAATCCCTGCCCAGAGCTCCTCCTTGCTTTGGCTCCCCACTGCACATGGGACCTGTCTTTTCCCTTCTGGCCCGAGGGGTAGTTCAGTGGGCAACTTCCTAGCTAGGAAAGTTGACCACCTCCAGGGCAGACGATGCCAGGAATAAAATTCTCATGAAAGCTTTCCAAATATTCAGGCAGGAGAGAAAAAATTACCCATCTTAGAAATGAATGCATTATTTTCCAAGCTCCGGATGATTCAGGTGGATTAGTTGTAGGGGGAAGAAAAAAAAAAAGGAAAAACCCCAAGCAGTCTCATGACTGGGTTTCTCAATTAAGTCAGAACATAACTGGTGCTCCCAGGCATGCAATACCCTAACCCAGTATCTGCTAGGAAGATGTCATTAGTAATAATCTTACTTGCTACATTTATAGCCATTTTCGCCATCCAGCTGCTCAGGTTTGACAAAGTCTTCCAGAGCTGCAGTGAGAGTTGAGGCTGCCTGGATGAGAAAGAAAGGAGAGCACTAAGCTCCTGGAAACTCAGAATCCCAAGAAATAGCTGCCCGTGTGGGACCAGCGTTATCCCAATAAGCAGCTACCCCTGGGCGGTACCAGAGTTGCCTGTGGTACGCGTGGTCAAAAGTAGCAAAAGCAATCAACTCCATCCGTCCAGCAATCAGACGTGTATTGAGGGAGTCCAAAGCAGGGTGGCATGACAGTGCCATCCTGGCTGCAGATACCATCCTTACTCTTTGCCCAGCTGACAGCCAGCACCCAGCGCAGGCAGACCACTTAGAGGGCTTCCAGAGAAGGAGCCCAGAAGCCCAGTTCCCTTCCCATCCACCACCAAGCTCTGGCGTGGCAACAGCCCACAGTTTAAGTCAAGGGAGTTAACTGGAGATAACCTCGGCCCCCTGCAGGGGCCTTGAAACCTTTTGCACCACAATTTCCAAACATCTTACCTGGATATCCAAAGCAATATCAAGGAATGCCTCGTAGGTGTCGGAAACGGCTTTGCAGCTCAAGCACGTTACTGGAAGGCAAAGAGAAATGCTTCTCAGGTTGGGAAGGAGGCTAACTGTGCCCATTTCAACGCCCAGCACGTACTGCTTTGGAGACACTGGACACAACTGCTGCGTACTAGAAGCTGTTTACCACAACCAGAGAAAGAGCCACAGACACATCTAAGGGCAGTAATATTTGTAAAAAGTACCTCTCGATCTTAGAAAACCCCCAAATATTTGATGGATGATGGTAGTTGCTTGAGAAGAGATGTCGAAGCTGGAAAGAAATGGTAAGGCAGAGAGTTATCTCCTCCAAGAGTTTTGCTTTGTCTGAAAACCCTGGCCATCGGGTTTCCTTGATGGGAGTACACCAAAGAGTCCAAAGAGCTCAGGAGCATGGAAGAGGTAATTTGCCAGTGCTTACTCGCTGCTTCCACTCGGACAAGCTCTCTGCATGGCATCGACAGTGTAGCATAAGAACTCGTGGGCGTCTTCCTGCCTGCCAAGCTGCAAATGTTCTCCTATTCCTAAGAAAGAGGTAGTTAGTAGCTGTCTCCTACAAGAAGGGAAGAAAGCATGTAAAAGCAGCTGAAATGCCTTACGTGTGAGGACACTGAGGACAGCCCTAGGCTGGATGGCCCTGGCTGAAGAATGCAGGACCCCGTTGACGTGCGCTTCCATTATGCACATCATGCAGAAGCCTTGCTGGCGACCTGAAGAGGGAGGGAAGGAGGGAGGGAAGCTTCTCAGGTTAGCAAAATACCCATAGCAATGGGAACCTTAATGGAGATCTTGAAATTAGAAGATAACAGTCTCCAGTCCCCTTCTCCCAAGGTGCCAATGTCCCAAGAAGCCCAGGCCATTTTAGCGCATAGAAAGCTTTCTTCAGGGGGATGCTTAAGTGACAGCAGTTTTCTGTGCAATAAGCAGAGAGAGTTGAACTGGCAGGAACAGGGACCGAGACCCGGGGCCTGAAAGTGGTGCCTTTCTGAAGATGAACACACCTAGACAGGACAAGAGCCTTCTAGGCTTGAGTGTTCAAAGAACACCACTCAGGGGGCCGACAAAGAAGGGCTGCTTTTCTCCTCAATCAGATTCCAGATGTTGGGAATCCTTAGGAAGTGCCCAACAGATGTACAGGGAGATGTTCATGGAAGTACTCACAGGACCGGCTGTGCTCACGCGAGAGCAGGTAGTTGGCCAGAGGGGGTGTGTACGTCAGGCACTGCAGGACGGAGTTGAGGTAGCAGGTATTGCCCAGGTTGTGGAGTCCTGCTCCAGCTCTCTGTCTTTGCTGCCAGTCCATGCAAATCTTCTCCAGGGGAAAGGGGATGCGTTGTGGCAGAGCCATTCCCTTGGCAAGGACTGCAGGGAAATGACGTTTGAAAAGAGATGAGACGATGTTGTTGTATGAGAGCCTATTTTGAAAGTCAACTTCTGTAGAGGAGCACCCAGGTAAACCGGCTCTGACCTCCAACAGAGAAACATCGGGGGAAGCCTAACACTGCCATTGGCATTTCCTGGTTAAGAAAGAGTTTTGGAAAAGAGTCTGCTCCCCTGCTTACTTTGCTGAAAGTCCAACAAACCCACACTCTGATTTCTGTGCCTCGGGCTGCCTTCCTTTCCCTCTAGACTCTTGAGCTGGCTTATCAGGTCAAGTCTTCCCTTTTCCTGATTGTAACTTGATGAAAAGAAGCAAGTCCCTAGCCCAGAAGGTAACCCTACTGATGTCAGATCTTTCTAGGAGCAATGTCATCTTTCCAAGTCTTGTACATAGTGGCAGAGGAGTGACAAAACGCGTTCTTCCTGCGTCTAATCGCAAACACCTGGGTGAGTCCGGCTGCTACCAGGAAACGCCCTGAATTCCCTCTAGGTTGTCAGCACATCCACATTGAGGGATGGAGCACCAGCCACGTCCGTTGCCTTTGGGGATTCACAAAGTCCAAGCCTGCTGGTGAAGGCGTTACTCACCAGAGTCGTTCCCCATTGTGGCCATGGCTTCTCTCAGGAACAGAGGGGAAAGCTTTGGGTGACAAAGGATGTCAGGACACGCTCGAGAAAGAGAAGATCAGCGCCAATCCCGTCACCTGATCACAAAGAAATAATTGTAGCTGAACAAAATGATTCCAAGAACCCCAAATGTAACCCATAGAACAGCATCTGCCATCAAAAGTCTTTCAGTGGTGCTTGTAACTGCTGCAGAGCTGCAGGCTGATGGCCCTGCTGTCCCTGTCGCCGGACTCCAGTTGACAGCAATTGCCAAGGCCCTTTTGCAAGGCTGCATTGCATGTCACCTTCTCTGAAGAGGACCTGCTGCTTACCTGCTGCTAGCGTTAGCAGCAGAGCCCTCTGGCTCTCCAGCCCACACTTTCCCAGCTTGTACGCAGGTGGGACCGGCTTTCAGCCGCTACTTTAACGGCTGCCTTTGCCGTGCTCCTTTTCTGTCTCCCTTGCTACCGCATCATTCAGGGTGGGTTTCTCGTCATTGTAGGCTGAGCTCAATGCCTCAGACTACACTGCCACCCCGCTACTTAACCTATGCTAGGATATGGTGAAGAAAGAAGAGTTAGCAACTAGGAACTCTAGCCGTAGCCCTGGCCAGCCTGTAAAGGTGTAACAGCTCAGCCTATGGCTCAGAAGGTATAGACCAGCCTATACTTTTAGCGCCTATTTACCTACTCTATGATCTGTCCTGAAAGTCAAATCATAATTACCTTTGAAAGAGGATGGAAGTTGAGGAGAAGTGGGCAGTAAACGATAAATGGTCGGAAAAAAGTAGGCAAGCAAGTAGCAAAGGGAGGAGCCAAGTTATCCCGAAGGCCAGCTCAGCCCAAGTGGCTTTTGCTGGCCCGCTTTTCAGGATGCCAAGGCCTGGCCAGGTGAGCTCACAAGCACCGGATGGGTGCCGCATCACTGCCCCTTTGTGACACAGGGCCAGACGGGGACGTGTCCCCTCGGGGCCACACAGCTGCCACGGCCTGGGCACCTCCCGCAGCTGGCAGCTGCTGGGCTTCCCCGTGCGCTGCTGGCGAAGGGCTGTTCGCCCACCGGCAGCGCTCCCACCTCTTCCCCGAGCCGCACCAGGCCAATGGATAAACTCCTGCCCAGGTCTGTAAGCGTGCCTGGTCACAGCTTTGGAAGGAACATTGCGGGTGCTGAGGGTTTCTTTTGCACTTTTCCCAGGTACAGGAACAGCATTTAACAGCAAAAGGGAGGCAGAACGGAAGGGCCCATGATGTCCAAAAGCGCATCAAACAACTGGTGCAGTGATGCTGAGAGCAGAAGGAGAGGAGAAGGAGATGCAGGTGACCCGTCCGGGACCATGCTTGCGAGGTAACATCTGCCACCCGAACACAGAGGCAGCCAGAGGCAGTGGGAGGTGGTGGAGTGGGTGAGGAAGGTGTCTGGGAGAGGGGAGAGCAGGGGGAGATGGGAGACAGAGATGGAGATGGAGGGGGAAAAGCCGGGGTGTTGGCAGTGAGGACGCTTCTGCTGCGGAGGTGCTTGTGATGTCACTGGTGGCTGAGGAGCTGATAGGGCAGGAGCAGGCCCCTGGCTTGAGCAGGTGCTTGTGATGTCACTGGTGCCTGAGGAGCCGATAGGGCAGGAGCGGGCAGGTGTGAGCAGCCATAAAGGTGACTGCTTAGAAAGGGAAATGCTCGAGCAGAAGAACGTTCCTGCGAGCCCGGGAGCTGTGAGCCTGGCGATCAGAAGCGTCCCTGAAACGTGCAGCTGGGCGCTTTGCAGCACAGCTGGGGACCGAGAGTCCAGGCACCTCCAGATCATCTCAGAGGTGAGACTCTGTTATGTTATTGTTCCCCCTTTGGGCTCACTTCTGGAGCGGTTAGGTTTATCCACCCACCTCTGGGATGGCTGGGTCCCCTCTGGGAGCAGTTTGTCCTCCCCTCTGGGATGATGCTTTGGCCCTTTCTGGAATCTGTCTAATTCACTTTATGCACATATCTCCATATAAGTAATCCATCATCAGTATATCTGCTGCTATTTGGAGAATAAATTCCCTGCCTAATGACAACTTTTTAATAACCTGGTTGTTGCTGTTCTATTGCTTATTCCTAAAGGATTGGTTGTTGCTATACGACTGCTTGCTGCTTTTACTGACTGCTGCCATCCTATTGATTGATGCTCTGCCATTGAGTGCTGATAGGAATGGGAAGCAGGTCCATGCCCTGGAGCTCCCCAGGACTCCTCCCAGGCATCTGCCCAAGTGGTTTGTCCTGCTGTGGAGGGAGCTGAAGTCCTGGGTAGCAGCCCCAGACTGCACCAGGGGAGATACCTGAAGAGTTTGGTGTATGTCGGAGGCACTCTGGAACTCCTCGCAGGGATTTCCCGGAGCCTTTTGGTTTCCTCTGGAGACAAGTGAATTCCCAGGTAGCAGCCCCAGAATCTTCTAAGGTGGCTACCCAAAGAGCATTGTGCATGTTGGGGACAGGTCTGTTCCTGTTTTTACTTCAGGACTTTTCCCATATATCTAACAGAGTGTTTTCATTTTCTTTACAGACAGCTAAAGTCCCAGGTAGCTGCACCACAATTTTCCTAGTTAGTGGCAGAGTTTTCTTTGTTGTGGAGGCAGGCCATGCCCGATAGCTCCTCAGGAATCCTTGGAGGAATCTCCAGAATGTTTTGGCCTCCCCTGGAGACAGCTGAATTGAGCAGGTAGCCGTCCCAGACTTTTCCAAGGTAGCTACCCAAGGCGTTTTGTGTATGCTGGAGGCAGGCCCATGCTCGGTAGACCTCTGGGAGTCCTCCAAGGCAGCATGGGAGTGTTTTGCCTTTCCCTGGAGACAGCTGAAGTCCTGGATAAAAGACGCATATGACGCCTAGTTGGTTACTTGAAAGGTTTTGTTCATGTTGGGGGCAGGTTCATGCCTGGTAACTCCCTGGGAATTCTCCCAGTTATCTCTAGGACTGTGTTGGCCTCCCCTGGGGACAGCTGAATTTTGCAGGTAGCAGACCCAGACGCTACAAGGTTGTTAGATGAAGAGTTTTCTTAGACTTGAAGGCAGGTCCATGCCCGGTAGCTTCCCAGGGACTGCCAAGCAGCTCTGCAATGTTTTGGCCTCCCCTGGAGATGGTGAAATTTCGAAGGTAGCAGCCCCAGACTCCCCCAAGGAAGCTACACAAAGAGTTTTGCCTCTGTTGGAGGCAGTTCCATGCCCTGTAGCTCTCTGAGACTCCTCCCAGGCAGCTTTAGAGTGTTTGGACTTTGCCTGGAGACAGCTGAAGTCCTTGGTAACAGCCGCAGCCTCATCCTAGGTAGTTCCCTGAAGAGTTTTCTTCATGTGTGAGGCAGGTTTATTCCCAGAAGGTCCCCGAGACTCCTTCCAGGCATCTCCAATGTCCAGTGTTTTAGCTTCGTCTGGAGACAGGTGAATTCCCTGCAGCAGCCCCAGGCTCTTTGAAGGTAGCTACGCAAAGAGCATTGTGTATGTTGGGGGAAGGTCTGTGCTCAGTAGCTGTGCGGGAATTCTCCCAGGAACGTTCAGGATTGTCTTGGCCTCCTCTGGGGAAAGCTGAAGTCCCAGGCAGCAGCCCCAGACTCCTGCACGGTAGCTACCAGAAGTGTTTTGTCCATGTTGGAGGCAGGTGCAAGCCCGGTAGCTCCCTGGGACTCCTCCCAGGCAGCTGCAGAATGTTTTGGTCTTCCCTGGAGAGAGCTGAATTTTGGAGGTAGCAGCCCCTGACTCCTCCCAGGAATCCACTCAAGGAGTGTTTTCACTGTTGGGGGATGGTCCATGCCCTGTAGCTTTCTGGGAGTTCTCCCAGGCAGCTTTGGAGTTTTTTGGCCTTCCCTGGATATAGTTGAAGTCTCGGGTAGCAGCCCCAGAGTCCTCCTAGTTACTTACTCCAAGAGCTTTCTTCATATTGAAGGCAGGTCAATGGCCGATATCTCTCTGGAACTCCTCCCAGGCATCTCCAAGAGTGTTTTGGCTTCGTCTGGAGACAGCTGAAGTCATGGATCGTAGCCCCAAACTCCTCCTAGGCTGCTAATTTAATTGTTTTGTCCATGTTGGAGGCAGGTCCATGCCTGGCAGCTCCCCAGGGTTCCTCCTAGGCATCACCAAGAGTGTGTTCACTTCCTCTGGAGATGGCTGAAGTCTTGGGTAGTAGCCCAGTAATCCTCCTAGGTATTTTGTTGAATAGTCTTGTTCATGGTGAAGGCAGGTCTGTGTCTGGTAGCTCCCTGTGACTCCACCCAGGTATCTCCAGGATTGTGTTGGCCTGTGCTGGAGAAAGCTGAATTCCCAGGTAGCAGCCCCAGACTCTTCTGCAAGTAGCCACCCAGAGAGCATTGTGTGTGCTGGGGGAAGGTCCATGCCCCGCAGCTCCTTCGGACTCCTCTCAGGCAGCTCCGGAATGTTTTGGCCTCCCCTGCAGACCGGGGAGTTTCACAGGGAGCAGCCCCAGAGTCCTCCAGGGAATCCACCCGAGGAGTTTTCTCAATGTTGGAGGCAGGTCCATGCTCTGTACCTTGCTGGGACACTCTGAGGCAGCCTGGGAGTGTTTTTTCCTTCCCTGGAGATGGCTGAATTTTCTGGGTAGCAGCCACAGATTCCTCCTCGGTAGTTACCTGAAAAGTTTTCTTCATGTGGGACTCAGGTGCGTGCCCGGTAGCTCCCCGGGACTCCTCCGAGGCATCTGCACAAGTGTTTTGGCCTCCCCTGGGGATGGATGAATTCTCCGGCAGGAGCCCGAGACTCTTCAAAGGTAGCTATGCTACTGAGCATTGTGTATGATGGAGGCCGGTCATGCTCTGTAGCTCCCCGGGACCTCTCCCAGGCAGCTCCAGAATGTTTTGGCCTTTTCAGGAGATGGATGAATTCATTGGTGAGCAGCCCCGGCCTCTTCCAAGGTTGCTAGCACAGGCGTTTTGTCGATACTGGAGGCATGTCCATGCTTTGTACCTTGCTGGGACACCTCTCAGGCAGCTTGGGAGTTTTTTGGCCTTCCCTGGACAGAGCTGAAGTCTCAGGTAGCAGCCCCAGAGTCCTCTCTAGTTACCTGAAGAGCTTTCTTCATATTGAAGGCAGGTCCATGCCCTGCAGCTCCCCAGGACTCCTCTCCACCATCTCCAGGAGCACTTTGGTTTCTTCTGGAGGCTGGGGAATTCCCTGGTAGCAGCCCCAGACTATTCTAAGGTAACTGCCTGAACAGCAGTGTGTATGTTGGGGGAAAGTCCGTGCCCAGTAGCTCCCCAAGACTCTTCCCAGGCATCTCCTGGATGGTGGTGGACTTGGCAGTGCTAGGTCAATGGTTGGACTTGATGATCTTAAAGGTCTTTTCCAGCCTAAATGATTCTATGATTCTCCAGGGGTGTCTTGGCCTCCTCTGGAGAAGGAGGAATTCCCAGGTAGCAACCCCCGACTCCTCCAAGAAAGCTCCCTGAGGCATTTTGTCAACATTGGAGGCAGGTCCATGCCTGGTAGCTGCCCGATACTCCTCCCAGGCAGCTCCAGGAGCATTTTGGTTTGCTCTGCAGACAGATCAAGTCCCAGGCAGTAGCCCCAGACTTTCTAGAGTAGCTACCTGAAGAGCATTGTGTATGTTGGGGGCAGGTCCATGCCTGGTAGCTCTTCTGCACCTCTCACAGGCAGCTCTGCAATGTTTTGGCCTCCCCTGGAGACCATGCATTTTCACAGGGAGCAGCCCCAGACTCCCCCAGGGAATCCACCCGAGGAGTTTTATCAATGTTGGAGGCAGGTCCATGCTCTGTACCTTGCAGGTATAGGAGTAGGGATTTGGACTTGGTGATCCTTATGGGTCTCTTCCATCTCAAGGTTTTTCTGTGATTCTATGATGTGCAGACAGGGAGGATGCTGAAGAGGTTTTAATTGCCTCTAAAATCAATAACTCGTGGATGCAGCCGCACCTACTACCTTCAATTTCTGATGCAGTTTGGAGCATCACCTCTGGTTAAAGTCCTCTAATCCTTGCCCTTATAACACCCTCTAATTTGTCACTTTGAACACTAACAAACGTGGCTGAGGAGGGTGACCTTTTTCCAGGGGTTCAGTGACTTTTCCTCAGGTTTCAGCACACAGTTTGGGAGACAAGCCAGAGCTGCTTTACTCCTTTTAGGTGCTCATCAGACATGACCTGAGGTTTGTGAGCATTCCCACACTGCTTCCCAGCTGCACAGAGGCTTTTCTCCACGGCACTGACATAGCACTGGACCTCGTCTGGTGTGGAAGTCTTGGTCTCATGCCCTTGCCACTGACAAGTGCAGATCACCTTGTGTACTCAGTAGGCCTTGTTTTATGATTCTGTGATTTTTCTGAGGAAGGTTTCTTAGCTCTGCTGCAGGAGATGGGTACAATGCAAATGAAGTAGCTGTGTTTCAGATGCGCTGTTTCTTCAAGGGCACTTCTGGCAGGGGTAGAAAGAGAACATGGTTATCCTGACCCAGGAGATTCTGTGTTCCCTCTTGTGGTTTTCCCTCTGAGGAGGATCAGGTGATGAAGAAAGAGACGTGTTTTCATCACAGATGGTTAGCAGCTAGGCTGTCAGTGCCTTTCTATTGCGTTTGCCTTGTCACCACTGACTCAACCAGGAACCGTTTGTTCTTCTTCATGTGGAGACCTAGTGGTCTGACACCTTCTGAGGGGCATGCCATTTTAGGAGTCCTTCCCACGGAGGGCAGCAGGGGTCGCAGAGCACATGACCTCAGAGGGCCAATGGAGACAACCGATGTCCATTTTCTGTTGGGGTGTAGTTTTCCCTTGTTTACTTCCCAGAAGTCCCCATGTTGCTGCACATTCTTTGGATCAAGTTTACCCTACTGCATCATCAGGTGTAGGCATGACTTTTAAAGCTCAGCCAACCCCAACACGTGTCATTCCTCATGCTTTTGCTTTCCATAGCTGCACTCAGAAGAGCTTGGAGAGCGTGGAATAGAGGTGGATGCCAGAAAGATGTGCCTCCTAAGAGACCCCCACTTTACTCTCCGCCCTGGCAGAGCCAGGAGGAGCCCTGGCCAGCAAGCAGAAGGAGAGGTATGAGGCAAAGCCAGGCTCCAAAGCCCTGTTGCAAGGCATCGCATGTGCAAAATCACTTTCTGATGCAAAACCAGGGTAGACGCACATAGGAACTGCTCCGCAGGCTGCTGTGACATTAACTGTGAAATTAGCAAGGCTGCTTCTTTTTAGGCATGGCTTGTGCCTCTTTCAGCTCAAAATGACCATGTTTAGCAATGCTGTGCCCTGCCGAAGTAGAATGCAGCCAGAGAGGAGTTGGGAAGGGGGATGTGAGCAGCAATAGCGTCCAGGTGAGCAGCAAACCCCGGGTATCTTTCATGGAAGCCGTCCTGCTCTGGTCACCCTGTGTGGTTAGATGTCTGGTCAAGAGGACAAACCTGGCAGCATTTTCCTTCTGTACCTGGTGCGGTCACAAGTCAAGCAGTTAGCCTGGCCATTTTCATTATGGTGACGTCCTAAATGAATCCTTGCAATGCTCTGAAACAGAAAAAACCCTCCTCCTACCTAATAAGCTAAGTAGTGGTGTACATGCATTCATGATTTCCAAGGAGTCAGGGACTGATAAGGGCGATACCCCATTAGCAGTCAACAGAAAAGGCAAGGCTTCTTCTTTATGATGATATTGATTTAAAATAATACAATGTTATTTATAATAAAAATTGTCAGCATTATAATGATAATAATTATCCACCTTTAAAATGATAATTATTCACTGTTCATCAATTTATTCCTTTACATTTGTAGCTGGGCAGAGTGTTTTTGCTTTCAAACAATGCCAGTTTGAAAAGTAACATTTCTGGTCAGCTGTAGTTTTCTTGTTGGGTTTTGGGGTTTTTGTGGAGTTTTATTGTGTGTTGGTTTTGTTTTTCCTGAGAAGAGCTGCTTTTGTATTGCTGTGAATTAAGTGGCTGGTTTGCAGCAGTAGAGCATGGAGGAGGAATCCGTATTGTAATAAAAGAGTTTTGGCTGGCAAGACAAAGAGGTGCCAGTTTGGAGAGTCCTTCTGCATCGTTATGAAGGATTATCAGAGCAAGGCAGCAAGGAGTCAACGTTAGCAACTCGATGTTACTGTTGCTTAACTCCAGAGCGATTGCTGAGGCTGAGGGGGCTCTGGCCCAGCTCCAAAAAGGTGGGGAAAGTCATGAAATAGTCAAGAGTTAAGGGAGCGGACTTCTCCTGAGAGATGTCATTTGGTTCTGGCAAAGGGAATCTCTGTTAGCAGGGATGGTCATCCCTTGTGATCGTAACAAAACAGAAATGACTCCCAAGTTCCTGTCCTTCCTCCTTAATACAGGAGCGCATTTTCGTGCTTTCTTCTGGTCAAATTACTCAAGCCCTTGAGAGAGACTTCCTTCTGTGGCTGATGGCAGAAGGAGATGGGGGAGAAGATGGAGCAGAAGATTCTCCGGAGGACCGAGCTTGGATGCAAGTTACAAATCTTGGATTATATAAAAAGTTTGGCATAATGCTATGTGCAACGATAACTGCAATGGTATCTTCATCTGCAGTGGTACCTGCCTCTGCAGTTGTATCTGCCTCTGCAGTGGCATTTGCCTCTGACGTGTAACCTTAATCTGTAATGGTATCTGCAGCTGAAATGGCGTCTCAAATGGTGTCTACATCTCCAATGGTAGCTGCAATGGTATCTGCATCTGCAGTGGCATCTGCGTCTGCCTACAAGTTACAAGGTACTAAATCTTGGAATATAACCTGCACTGCATAATATTCTTGGCTTCTTTTTTATGTTTTTTTCTTTTTTTATTCAGTCTTTTTGGAAGAAAGCAGACATGCAGAGGATCATTGTGGATTAAGATAGGAGAGGAGGTGTCATTTTGACCAGAACTTCAGATTGCCAGAGTTGTTTGGTTTTTTTCTTTCTACTTTTGATTTTTGCAATCAGATGCCCCTGTATGCTCTGGCTGCTCCGTTTCCCAGCCCCTGGGGCGGCGGGAGCATGCTGACCAATAGCACTGGCTGCCCCTGCTTTTACTGTTTTCTGCGTTGCCTGGCTCACGCCCGTCCCCCGCTACTGAGGAAGCGGCGTCTCTGCAAAGAGCCAGGGCAGAGCGTGTTCTGCAGCGGGGTCTGGAGATACAGACGCTGCGGTTGTTGGTGGCTCCTTACCCGCTTCTGCAACAGGGTCAGGACAACTCTAGTCGGGTCCGTGTTGGAGCCGTTTGAGTGTTGGAGGCAATGAAGGGATTTCTTTGGTCCCTCCCCAACAAAGGCAGTGTGGGCTGGCAGTAAGAGTGTTGCAGTGGTCAGGAGGGTGTTTTCTTCCTCACAGAGACGAGCGTGCCTCCTTTACGAGCAGGACTCAACCTGCGAATCCCCAGCAGAAGGTTTCTTGAGCAGCGCTGTGCCCCCTTCCCCCAGCTCTGAGCTCCTGGGGCCCTGGGGAGGCAGGAGGAGGGCAGGGACTGTGAGAGCCGGAGGCAGAGGCCAGGAGAGGGGATGGGGGAGCGGGGTGGAAGGTGACATTGCTGGGGTGCCGTGAGGTCACTTGCGTGGGAGGAAGCTGATTGGTCAGGAGCAGCAGGTGGCAGTGAGGTGCTCAGTGCCTGCCAGTGACAGCGCAGAGAGGAGGGAGCTGGGGGGCAGAGGAGAGGCCGGTTGGGGGGCAGGCAAGGGGCCAGCAGGGAGGGGAGGGCTGGGGCGGGGCTGGTGAGGTCACTTCTGCCGGAGACGCTGATAGGGTAGGAGCAGGCCCGTGGCTTGGAAGTTGTTTGTGAGGTCACTTCTGTCCCTGCAGGTGATAGGCCAGCAGCAGGATTGTGGCTGGGTGGGTGTTTGTGAGGTCCCTTCAGCGGGAGCTGCTGCTAGGCCGGCAGCAGGCTGGAGGGGCATTGCCGGGTCTCTCCTCTCTGCTGTGGCCAGTGGTGTCTTCTCCTCCTGCCCCCTACCAGGATTTGAATCTGCCGTGGCATCTACGAAGGTATCTGCATCTGGAATGCTGTGTGTGCAACCGTACCGTTGTCTGCAACTCTCCAGTGCAGATGGCGTTGCAGGTGCAGATACCATTGCAGATAGCGTTGCAGATGCAGATACGATCGAAGGTTCGGATGCCCTTGCAGATAACATTGCAGATGCAGGTAGTATTTCAGAGGCGGGTGTCACTGCAGGAATCACTGCAGATGCAGGGACAACTGCAGGTGCTGCTGCAGATGCCAGAAGAGATGCAGATTCCATTGAAGTTGCAATGGCAGATGCAGATACCATTTCAGATGAAATTGCAGGTGTCGGTATTGGTGTCTCTGTGTTAGTATCGGTGTCTGTAATGGTAACTGTGTGAGTACCTGCATGTGTAATAGTGCCTGTATCTGAATCTACAGTTGTAATTGTCTCAATGTCTACAATTGTATTTGTCTCAATAGCTTAACTTGGAATGGTAACTCCGTCCCTTGGAGAATGGACTCTCATTGTATTTGTACTTCTCTGTGCAATTGTATCTGTACTTGTAATTGCATCTGCAGTGGTATTCGTGTAATGGTGCCCGGGAGTGCACTCCCGTACTGTTTAATTATATCTTTATCTGCCATTGTATCTGGAACTTTATGGATTTTGTGCCTGTGTCTGCAATTGTATCTGAAATTCCATGGGCATCTGTATCTGTAATTATACTAGTTTATGCAGTGGTATGGATGATGGTGCTGGTACCTGTGGTGGTGATGGTGCCAGCAGTATCTGTGCCTCTAATGCTATCTCTGTCTGTGCCTGTAACTGTGCCTGTAAGTGTACCTGCATAGGGAATGGTACCTGTGCCTGCACATGGACTCGCAATGGTTTCTGTAGGTGTCTGTGTGTTTGGTTTCTGTCTGCGCGTGAGTCGTTCTCTCGCTAGCTGCAATAGTATCAGCATGGCTATCCCTAATGGTCTCTGTACCGCTGACGGTCTGGGTATGGGTGTGACTGCCTGTAATGGTATCGCGGTCTCTGTACTGGTATCAGGAGCTGTAAGAGTAGTGGTAGAGGCATCTGCAATGGTATTGGTACCTGCCTGGGTAAGTGCAATGCTGTCGATATCTGCAATGGGATCAGTATCTGCAGTGGCACCTGCAATGGTTTCTTCAATGCCAGTGGCACCTGCACCTGAAGCGTTATTTGCCAATGGCATCTGCAGGGTTATCAGCAGCGGTACGTGCATCTGAAATGGTGCCTGCCCTGGTATTTGAACCTGCAGTGCCATCTGCCAAGGTATCTGCATCTGGAATGCTGTGGGTGCAACTGTGCTGTCATCTGCAGCTCTCCAATGTAGACACCATTGCAGATGCAGAAACCATTGCTGATAACATTGCCAGTGCTATTGCAGATGCTGGCGCTGTTGCAGATGCCATTGCAGAAGCAAATACAATTTCGGATGCAATTGCTGATGGAGATGCTGTTGAAGGTGCAGGTGCCTTTGCAGAAACCATTGCAGGTGCAGGTACCATTACGGACACCACTGGCTGTTCAGGTGCCATGTCAGACACCACTGCAGATGCTGATGCTGTTGCAGCTGACGTTGAAGATTGCTTTGAAAGATACCGGGATCGATGGCGCTAGAGATAGCGTTGCAGATGCAGATACCTCTGTAGGTGGCCTTGCAGGTACAAGTACAATTTCAGAAGCAATTGCTGATGGAGATGCTGTTGAAGATGCAGATGCCTTTGCAGATACCAGTGCAGATGTAGATATTCCCTGTGTCTTCAGTGGTATGTGTATCACTACCTGGATGTGTAATGGTACCCCTACCAGGAATGAGATCAGTGGCTGTACGTGTATCTATAGGTGTAACTGAATGTGTACTTGTGTCTGTGGCTCGTCTTGCATCTGTGATTGCATGCGCAGTTCTGTCTGTATGTGCCACTGTATCGGCAATTGTATCTGTGATTTCATCAGTATCTTTCTAATGGTATTGGTATCTGTAGGTGTATCCGAAATGGCATTGTCGATGGTATCTGCAATGTCACCTGCAACGGCATCTGCAACGGCCTCTGCATCTGCAATGCTATCTGCAGCTGCAAAGGTATCTGCAGCTGCAACGGCATTTGTAATGCTGAGTGTCTGCTGTAGCCTCTGCATCTTCAGTGATACCTGCATCTGCAACGGCGTCGGCATCCCCTCTTTTGTCTTCACCTGACTTTGCATCAGCAATGGTTTCTGCAATGGTTTCTACAGTGGTATCTGCATCTGAAATGGCGTCTGCATCTGCAGTGGTGTTTGCTTTGGTGTCTGCACCTGCCGCATTATCAGGAATGTGATGTGCATCTGCAAAGGTCTATGCAATGGTTTCTGCAATGGTATTTTAATCTGCAATGCCATTTGCAATGGTATCTGCATCTGAAATGGTATCTACATCTGCAATGGTATCTGTAACTGCTCTGGCATCAGCAGTGCTCCCTGCATCATCAATAGCCTTTGCAATGATACCTTCTGCTGCAATGGCATCTACATCTCCATCTGCAGTCGTATGTTCACCTGCAACGCTATCTGCAATCGTATTTGCACCTGGAATGGCATCTGCAATGGTCTGTGTGCAGGTATGTGAAATGCAATAGCATCTGTAATGTCCTTTGCATCTGCCTCCGTCCCTGCATCTGCAATGCTATCTGCCACAGCATCTGCGTTGATACTGCATCTGCTCGTGCTACGATGTGAGCATCTGCAATGGCATCAGTGGAGGCGGTGACGCGTGCTGAGATTATGCTACCTGCAGCTCTCTGCACCACTATCTGCAGCGGTGCAAGCAATGGTATTTGAGTATAAAGCGGCACCCACAATGCTATATTCATCTGCAGGGGTATCTGCAATGACACTGCATCTGCAAGGCTGCCTGCAACGGCGCCGCCACCTTGAAAGGTGTCTGCCATGGTACCTGCGTTTGCAGTGGTCTTGGCTTCTTCAGAAGTATTTAGTTCTGGAAGAGCATCTGCATCTGCAAAGGCATCTGCCGTGGTCTCTGCAATGCCAATTCATTCTGCAATGCCATAGGCAATGGTCTCTGCATCTGCTATGGTAGCTGCGTCTGAAATGGAATCTGCCATGGGATTTGCATTGCTCTTGGCTATCAACACTTTCCAAGATATCTGCATTTGCACCAGCACCTACAATGGCACCAGCATCTTCAATGGCATCTCCATCTGCAGTTCCATTGGAAATTTCATCTATGCCTGCAGTGTTCTCTGGAATGGTCTCTGCAATGGGATCTGCCTCTGCCTGGGCTGCTGCGTCTTCAGTGGCATCTTTGGTGGTCAGTCCGTGCTCTCTTTTCTCGGTCCCCTTCTCAGAAATGTGCCCAGGAAGGTGATAGTGGAGGACATGGTTCTTGATTCTGCCAGGGAGCAAGGTGAGGCCGACCAGCCTCGGGGTCCCCGGGGCTGCTTTTGGTAGCTGTGTTTCTATCAATGTCTTTATGTGTAATGGTTCCTCCTGGTCTGTTGTGGATTCTCGGTGGGCAATGGTGTCACTTCTGTATCTGCTTTTTTTTGAGCAATTGAATCTGCACTTGTATCTGCAACGGCCTCTGCATCTGCAGTGGCACCAGCAATGGTTTCTTCAATGGCAGTGGCACCTGCACCTGAAGCGTTATTTGCCAATGGCATCTGCAGGGTTATCAGCAGCGGTACGTGCATCTGAAACGGTGCCTGCCCTGGTGTTGGAACCTGCAGTGCCACCTGCAGTGGTATGTTCAGTGGCACCTTCTCTCTGTTTATCGGTATGTGTAGTGGTAGCTGTATGTGTAATGCTGTCTGTAAGTGTAATTGTATCCGTACCTCCAGCTGTCTCTGGATCAGCAATTGTGTCTGTGTGTGTTGCGGAGTCTGGAGCTGGAGTTCTGTCTCTGCTTGTACCTCTGTGGGTATTTGTGTCCGTCTCTGTAACTGCACCCGTGTCCGTCGTTGTCTTTGTATCCATGTCAACATCCTCATCCACCTCCCTGTCGGTGACTGTCTGTGTAGTTATCTGTATATTTCTCTGTACCTCTGCCTGTAACAGCACATCTGTGTGTAACGGCAGCTGCAGTTGTATCAGTGTCTTTATGTGTAAGGGTTCCTTTGTCTGCCGTGGTACCTCAGTCGGTACTGGCGTCACTTGCTGCAGCTGCTCATTGGTGTAATTGAATGTGCACTTGCGTGTGAGACTGTCCTTGTATCGTCAGTTGTGTGTGTAATTGTACCTTTATCTGGAATGGTGTCTGTTCTGTGCCTGTATTTGCAATTGTATTGGCAATTCAGTGTGAATCTGTGTCTGTAATTCTGTCGGTCGCTGTGATGGTACTGGTACCTGCATTTCTAATGGTGCCAGCATGCGTGTCTCCAATGGCGTCTGTAGCTGTACCTGTCCTTCGGCCCATTAATGTATCTGCAATGATACTGCATCTGCAATGGTGCCTGCAATTCTTCAGTGCCACCTGGAATGCAGTATTGGATCTGCAATGGTATCTGGATCTGCAATGGTATCTGCATCTGCAACAGCATCTGCAATGGTGTCTGCATGTGGAATGGCATTTCTCTCTGAATTTTTGCATGCATCCGCAATGGCATCTGTGGTCATATCTGCACCTGCAGTAGCATCTGCAATGGTGTCTTCGATGGTATCCTCATGCAATCAGATGTTCTTCTGCCACTCTAGCTGCATCTGCAACACCGTCTGCAATGGCATGTGCCTCTGCAATGCCATTTGCATTGCTATCTCCATCTGTGATGTTCTGAGGAATGCATTGTGCCTCAGCAATGCCATCTGCAAGGGTGTCTGCAATGCTAATTCATTCTGCAATGCCATCTGCAATGGCATCTGCACCTGCTGTGGTATCTGCGTCTGTAATGGAATGTGCAACAGCATACACATTGCTAAGAGCTTCTGGAATTGCTCCTACAGTGGTATCTGCATCTGCAATGGCATCTGCATCTGCAATGCTGTCTGCATCTGCAATGGCATCTGCAGTGGTATCTGCATCTGGAGTGGTCTCTGCAATGGCATTTGCTGTGGTATCTTCAGTGGCACCTTCAATGCTATCGGAGCATGGACTGAAACTGCAATGGCATCTGCGTGGTATCTGCATCTGCACTGGCATTTGCCACTATTTCTGCATTTGCATGGGTATCTGCGTCTGCAATGGCACCTGCAGTAACATCTGCTTCTGCACTGGTGTCTGCCACTGCAGTGGTATCTCCAATGGTATCTGCGTTGGCACCTGTATCTGCAATGGCATCAGCACCTTCAAATGTTTCATTTGCAATGGCACCTGCAATGGCACCAGCATCTTCAGTGGCGTCTCCATCTGCAGTTCCATCTAAAATCTCATCTGCATCTGCAGTGTGATCTGGAGTGGTCTCTGCAATGGTGTCTGCGTCTGCCATGGGATCTTCATCTGCAGTCACGTCTGCAATGGTGTGTGCATCTGCTATGGCATCTGCAATGGAGTCTGTAACGGGATCTCCAATATTTTGTGCCGGTACCTCTCACTGTATCTGCATATTTAATGGGTGTCTGTAATGCTATCGGTATCTGAGATGGTATTTGTGATGCTCTTAATAGCTGTATTTCTGATGGGACCAGCATCTGTCTCTCATATGCTGGCTTTACCCGTAATTGTACCTGTAACTGTATCTGTCTTGGCAATGGTATCTGCATCTGCACGTGTACTTGTAACGGCTTCTGTGAGTGGACGTGTATCAGTATCTGCAGAGGTGTCTCCCTCTGCAATGGTATTTGCATCTGTGTTGGCACCTGCAATTGTCTCTGCGTCTGCAGTGGTATCTGCATCCCCAGCGGTGTCTCCACCTGCTGTGGAATCTGCACTGATATCTGCATCTGCCGTGCTCTCTGCATCAGGATCTGCAATGGTATCTCCATCTGCAGGTGCCTCTTTAATTTTAACTGCATCTGCAGCTGGTATGGTGCTCTGCTTTGGATTTGCTCCTACACCAGTGCTGATATCACAGGGGTGTTTTGCTTATTGCTGAGCAGTTCTTACTTAGGTAGCATGGAGGCCTTTTCTGCTTCTCGCAGTGCCGTGCCAGTGAGCAGGCTGGGGGTGCACGAGAAGCTGGGAGGGGACACAGCTGGGACCGCTGACCCCAGCTGACCAAAGGGGTATTCCAGCCCATCGGATGTTGTGCTCAGCAATCAAACGGGGGAGGTGGCGGGGGTGGGTGGGGAGGGGATACTTGCAGGGGGCTGCTGTTTCTCAGGTCCTGGCTGGGCATCGATCGGGTTGGTAGTGAGCACATGGGGTTTTTTGCATCACGTACTTTCCCTGGGTTTGGTTTTCTTCCTTGTTTTATTCTCCTTTTTTTCTTCTTATTAAACTGTCTTTATCTTAACTCTGAAGTTTTTTCACTTTTACCCTTCCCATTCTCTCCCCATCCCACTGTGGGTTGGGAAGTGATCGAGCGGCTGTGTGATGCTCAGCTGCCTACTGGGGTTAAGCCCAACATGGGGCTCAAAGGGTCTGGGGTAACAAAAGATTTGACCAGAGCGTATTAGAGGGAACCTATGGTTATTACATCTGCTTAACAGTTGTGGTCGCGGTGTTGACTTACCTGTTCTCAACATGGGTTTATGTGATCTGTGCCATGCTGCCTTTTTTGCTGTGCTGTGTAGCACTTGGTGGTGTTTTGCCTGGAAGGATGATGATAAAAGCAGTGGCCTTGAGCCTGCTTTGGTATTTGTGCTGTGCATTGATGCCTTCCCTGTATTTTGGGAACCATCTTATGGAGACAATGAACAATTCCTTTTCTTCCCTTTTCTCCTCCGAGAGCCAGTCGGTGGAGGAAACAGAGAATGGCACCTTCCCCTTTTTCTCCCATGGGGCAGGTATTTTCTTCCCTGTTGTAATAACTCTTTAGTATCTTGATCATCCTTGGGTAACCAGAATACGCCTGTTGGTGCTTCTCAAGAATATTGTCTCTGCTTTTTCAAAGGTTAACCAAGTAGAAATATCAGCATAGGGATATGACCCAAGGCAGCGTGGTTATAGGTGGGAAGGCCTGTGGAAGAATATGGGCAGGTACCTGGAAGAGTTGTCACCTGCGGTGGTCTGGGACTTCAGCCCCGAACAAGTGTGGGATCCCAATGAAGCGACGGAAGGTTTGAAAAAAAGGATGTCCTGGCCCTGGCTGTGCTGAAGAGACACAAATTGTCGCACTGTTCTGGGGCCTGGCCTGTGCCTACTGAGCACTGTTCATTCCCTATTCAGCAGCCTCAAGGAGAAGAGAGGGTCTCTGCATCTGAAGACATACAAGCAGCCACTGTGGCTAAACCGGAGACCCAAGCCCCAGCTCCATCAGTTACCCCTACAGTCGGCTCCAGCTGAACGTGAAGGAAAGGCATCCCTTCAAAGAAGATGGTGCAAATGACCAAGTCAAGTGGACCCCTGCTGAGGGGCGTATGCAGTATCGGAGGGAATTAGCTGGGAAGACAAACGTCATAGCCCCAAACACACCACCCCTCCCCGCCTTAGTCCTTCTTTCCCCAGCTTTATTGCTGAGCACGATGTCATCTGGTACGGAATATCCCTTTGGTCTGTTGGGGTCAGCTGTCCTGGCTATGGCCCCTCGCAGCTTCTTGCCCACCCCCAGCCTACTCATGGGTGGGTCAGAGCGAGGAACAGAGAAGCCCTTGACGCTCTGCAAGCACTGTTCAGCAACAGCTGAAACATCCGTGTTTTATCAGGACTGTTTTGGTCACAGATCCAAAACACAGCCCCATCTGGGCTGCCATGAAGAAGATTAACTCCATCCCAGCCCAAACCAGTGC
>NW_028121071.1:5000-10000 GCF_965183815.1 Platalea leucorodia
AACCCTAACCCTAACCCTAACCCTAACCCTAACCCTAACCCTAACCCTAACCCTAACCCTAACCCTAACCCTAACCCTAACCCTAACCCTAACCCTAACCCTAACCTAACCCTAACCCTAACCCTAACCCTAACCCTAACCCTAACCCTAACCCTAACCCTAACCCTAACCCTAACCCTAACCCTAACCCTAACCCTAACCCTAACCCTAACCCTAACCCTAACCCTAACCCTAACCCTAACCCTAACCCTAACCCTAAACCCTAACCCTAACCCTAACCCTAACCCTAACCCTAACCCTAACCCTAACCCTAACCCTAACCCTAACCCTAACCCTAACCCTAACCTAACCCTAACCCTAACCCTAACCCTAACCCTAACCCTAACCCTAACCCTAACCCTAACCCTAACCCTAACCCTAACCCTAACCCTAACCCTAACCCTAACCCTAACCCTAACCCTAACCCTAACCCTAACCCTAAACCCTAACCCTAACCCTAACCCTAACCCTAACCCTAACCCTAACCCTAACCCTAACCCTAACCCTAACCCTAACCCTAACCCTAACCCTAACCCTAACCCTAACCCTAACCCTAACCCTAACCCTAACCCTAACCCTAACCCTAACCCTAACCCTAACCCTAACCCTAACCCTAACCCTAACCCTAACCCTAACCCTAACCCTAACCCTAACCCTAACCCTAACCCTAACCCTAACCCTAACCCTAACCCTAACCCTAACCCTAACCCTAACCCTAACCCTAACCCTAACCCTAACCCTAACCCTAACCCTAACCCTAACCCTAACCCTAACCCTAACCCTAACCCTAACCCTAACCCTAACCCTAACCCTAACCCTAACCCTAACCCTAACCCTAACCCTAACCCTAACCCTAACCCTAACCCTAACCCTAACCCTAACCCTAACCCTAACCCTAACCCTAACCCTAACCCTAACCCTAACCCTAACCCTAACCCTAACCCTAACCCTAACCCTAACCCTAACCCTAACCCTAACCCTAACCCTAACCCTAACCCTAACCCTAACCCTAACCCTAACCCTAACCCTAACCCTAACCCTAACCCTAACCCTAACCCTAACCCTAACCCTAACCCTAACCCTAACCCTAACCCTAACCCTAACCCTAACCCTAACCCTAACCCTAACCCTAACCCTAACCCTAACCCTAACCCTAACCCTAACCCTAACCCTAACCCTAACCCTAACCCTAACCCTAACCCTAACCCTAACCCTAACCCTAACCCTAACCCTAACCCTAACCCTAACCCTAACCCTAACCCTAACCCTAACCCTAACCCTAACCCTAACCCTAACCCTAACCCTAACCCTAACCTAACCCTAACCCTAACCCTAACCCTAACCCTAACCCTAACCCTAACCCTAACCCTAACCCTAACCCTAACCCTAACCCTAACCCTAACCCTAACCCTAACCCTAACCCTAACCCTAACCCTAACCCTAACCCTAACCCTAACCCTAACCCTAACCCTAACCCTAACCCTAACCCTAACCCTAACCCTAACCCTAACCCTAACCCTAACCCTAACCCTAACCCTAACCCTAACCCTAACCCTAACCCTAACCCTAACCCTAACCCTAACCCTAACCCTAACCCTAACCCTAACCCTAACCCTAACCCTAACCCTAACCCTAACCCTAACCCTAACCCTAACCCTAACCCTAACCCTAACCCTAACCCTAACCCTAACCCTAACCCTAACCCTAACCCTAACCCTAACCCTAACCCTAACCCTAACCCTAACCCTAACCCTAACCCTAACCCTAACCCTAACCCTAACCCTAACCCTAACCCTAACCCTAACCCTAACCCAAACCCTAACCCTAACCCTAACCCTAACCCTAACCCTAACCCTAACCCTAACCCTAACCCTAACCCTAACCCTAACCCTAACCCTAACCCTAACCCTAACCCTAACCCTAACCCTAACCCTAACCCTAACCCTAACCCTAACCCTAACCCTAACCCTAACCCTAACCCTAACCCTAACCCTAACCCTAACCCTAACCCTAACCCTAACCCTAACCCTAACCCTAACCCTAACCCTAACCCTAACCCTAACCCTAACCCTAACCCTAACCCTAACCCTAACCCTAACCCTAACCCTAACCCTAACCCTAACCCTAACCCTAACCCTAACCCTAACCCTAACCCTAACCCTAACCCTAACCCTAACCCTAACCCTAACCCTAACCCTAACCCTAACCCTAACCCTAACCCTAACCCTAACCCTAACCCTAACCCTAACCCTAACCCTAACCCTAACCCTAACCCTAACCCTAACCCTAACCCTAACCCTAACCCTAACCCTAACCCTAACCCTAACCCTAACCCTAACCCTAACCCTAACCCTAACCCTAACCCTAACCCTAACCCTAACCCTAACCCTAACCCTAACCCTAACCCTAACCCTAACCCTAACCCTAACCCTAACCCTAACCCTAACCCTAACCCTAACCCTAACCCTAACCCTAACCCTAACCCTAACCCTAACCCTAACCCTAACCCTAACCCTAACCCTAACCCTAACCCTAACCCTAACCCTAACCCTAACCCTAACCCTAACCCTAACCCTAACCCTAACCCTAACCCTAACCCTAACCCTAACCCTAACCCTAACCCTAACCCTAACCCTAACCCTAACCCTAACCCTAACCCTAACCCTAACCCTAACCCTAACCCTAACCCTAACCCTAACCCTAACCCTAACCCTAACCCTAACCCTAACCCTAACCCTAACCCTAACCCTAACCCTAACCCTAACCCTAACCCTAACCCTAACCCTAACCCTAACCCTAACCCTAACCCTAACCCTAACCCTAACCCTAACCCTAACCCTAACCCTAACCCTAACCCTAACCCTAACCCTAACCCTAACCCTAACCCTAACCCTAACCCTAACCCTAACCCTAACCCTAACCCTAACCCTAACCCTAACCCTAACCCTAACCCTAACCCTAACCCTAACCCTAACCCTAACCCTAACCCTAACCCTAACCCTAACCCTAACCCTAACCCTAACCCTAACCCTAACCCTAACCCTAACCCTAACCCTAACCCTAACCCTAACCCTAACCCTAACCCTAACCCTAACCCTAACCCTAACCCTAACCCTAACCCTAACCCTAACCCTAACCCTAACCCTAACCCTAACCCTAACCCTAACCCTAACCCTAACCCTAACCCTAACCCTAACCCTAACCCTAACCCTAACCCTAACCCTAACCCTAACCCTAACCCTAACCCTAACCCTAACCCTAACCCTAACCCTAACCCTAACCCTAACCCTAACCCTAACCCTAACCCTAACCCTAACCCTAACCCTAACCCTAACCCTAACCCTAACCCTAACCCTAACCCTAACCCTAACCCTAACCCTAACCCTAACCCTAACCCTAACCCTAACCCTAACCCTAACCCTAACCCTAACCCTAACCCTAACCCTAACCCTAACCCTAACCCTAACCCTAACCCTAACCCTAACCCTAACCCTAACCCTAACCCTAACCCTAACCCTAACCCTAACCCTAACCCTAACCCTAACCCTAACCCTAACCCTAACCCTAACCCTAACCCTAACCCTAACCCTAACCCTAACCCTAACCCTAACCCTAACCCTAACCCTAACCCTAACCCTAACCCTAACCCTAACCCTAACCCTAACCCTAACCCTAACCCTAACCCTAACCCTAACCCTAACCCTAACCCTAACCCTAACCCTAACCCTAACCCTAACCCTAACCCTAACCCTAACCCTAACCCTAACCCTAACCCTAACCCTAACCCTAACCCTAACCCTAACCCTAACCCTAACCCTAACCCTAACCCTAACCCTAACCCTAACCCTAACCCTAACCCTAACCCTAACCCTAACCCTAACCCTAACCCTAACCCTAACCCTAACCCTAACCCTAACCCTAACCCTAACCCTAACCCTAACCCTAACCCTAACCCTAACCCTAACCCTAACCCTAACCCTAACCCTAACCCTAACCCTAACCCTAACCCTAACCCTAACCCTAACCCTAACCCTAACCCTAACCCTAACCCTAACCCTAACCCTAACCCTAACCCTAACCCTAACCCTAACCCTAACCCTAACCCTAACCCTAACCCTAACCCTAACCCTAACCCTAACCCTAACCCTAACCCTAACCCTAACCCTAACCCTAACCCTAACCCTAACCCTAACCCTAACCCTAACCCTAACCCTAACCCTAACCCTAACCCTAACCCTAACCCTAACCCTAACCCTAACCCTAACCCTAACCCTAACCCTAACCCTAACCCTAACCCTAACCCTAACCCTAACCCTAACCCTAACCCTAACCCTAACCCTAACCCTAACCCTAACCCTAACCCTAACCCTAACCCTAACCCTAACCCTAACCCTAACCCTAACCCTAACCCTAACCCTAACCCTAACCCTAACCCTAACCCTAACCCTAACCCTAACCCTAACCCTAACCCTAACCCTAACCCTAACCCTAACCCTAACCCTAACCCTAACCCTAACCCTAACCCTAACCCTAACCCTAACCCTAACCCTAACCCTAACCCTAACCCTAACCCTAACCCTAACCCTAACCCTAACCCTAACCCTAACCCTAACCCTAACCCTAACCCTAACCCTAACCCTAACCCTAACCCTAACCCTAACCCTAACCCTAACCCTAACCCTAACCCTAACCCTAACCCTAACCCTAACCCTAACCCTAACCCTAACCCTAACCCTAACCCTAACCCTAACCCTAACCCTAACCCTAACCCTAACCCTAACCCTAACCCTAACCCTAACCCTAACCCTAACCCTAACCCTAACCCTAACCCTAACCCTAACCCTAACCCTAACCCTAACCCTAACCCTAACCCTAACCCTAACCCTAACCCTAACCCTAACCCTAACCCTAACCCTAACCCTAACCCTAACCCTAACCCTAACCCTAACCCTAACCCTAAC
>NW_028121071.1:15000-31228 GCF_965183815.1 Platalea leucorodia
AAGTTTTAATAGAGGGGTACAGGCAAAAAAAAAAAAAACCACACACCCTTTACTGACAACTTTATTAAAAGCATTTTTAAAAATAACACAAGAGACAAACCAGACCCACGGAAAACCTATATTACAAGCATTTTGAAATTTTTAATGCAGACATAGGATACAAAACCAGACCCTGTAGGAAAACCTTTATTAGACCCAGTTCTTAAGTTTTAATACAAACATAGCACGCAAAACCAAACCTAACGCCAACCTCGATTCCGACCGTTTTCAAAATTTCCATATGCACGTAGGATACGAAACAGACCCGACGCAAACCTCGATTACCACCGTTTTCAAAATTTCTGTACGCATGTAGGATACAAAACACATCAAACTGACCCTTGATTACAACCATTTTCAAAGTTTCCATACAGACATAGGATACAAAACAGATCCAACACAAACCATCGCGACAAGCGTTTTCAAACTTTCCATACAGACATAGGATACAAAACCAGACCCTACAAAACTCCACTGCAACCATTTGGCAAGTTACCATACGCACATAGGATACAAAACAGATCAAACCAAACCGTAAGGACAACCTTTTCAAAGTTGTAATAGAGACATAGATACAAAACAGATCAAACTCAACCTCGACGACGACCGGATCTACGATGTTGTTACAAACTCGGAACACGGAACGCGCACGACAACTACTTCATTACAACTTTAAAACAGGTTGTATTGAAGACGAGGGACACGCAACCGATCGATCTAACCTTTATCGCGACCGCTCGTAAATTTCAATACAGACAGAGGATACAAAACCAACAGAACTCTATTAGGACCGTTTCCAAATTTTACATACGGACATGAAATACAAAACTGACCGACCGAAACTTGACTGCGATCGTTTTCAAAGTTAATATACAGACATGGGATACAAAAGAGATCGAACGGCACTGTACCGAAAACCGGTTTTAAACTTTTGGTACGGGCTCAGAACGCAAAGCTCACCCGCCAAAACATTTAGGACAACTTTATTAAAACCTATTCATTTTAATATACCTTAGAACCCTAATTATGGCAGGATTTGCTATTACTTCTACAGCAAATGGAATATATGTATACTCCAAGTGAAGGGACCGTATACATCTAAACAATCACAGACAATATTGAGTCGGAACAAAATACAAAGGGGGAAAAAGGGAGACCCTCCCGTCGAGTCACGAGGTTCGGAACACACCCCCTTGCTTTCTAAGCTCCTTCTCAGAGAGGAGCCTAGGTGCGGCTGGATCCGATCCTAGTCCCAGACTTGGTCGACGGTTTATGGCTAAGGATTATTCCGCTCTAGCGGTGCTTTAAGGGGGGGTTCACAATCAAGGAAACATCACTAGAATTAAACTATACCTACTCCTTGATTCATTTAACACTTACAAAGGGATTACAAAGGACTTATTACAATTAGTATCATGACGCACACACGCTAGGCCTAGTCATTGCTCGCAAACTTGGCAAAATACTCACAATAACCGTATACAAACACACCTAGTACAAACTCCCCTCGAGTTCAATGAAATACTCGCATCGAACAACGATCTCGACAGGCGAAGGCCGTCTCTCGAGGAGCGAAAGGCGGAGGAGATCTGTCCGGATCACGTCATCTGGCCTCCGTACGCAAACCGCGAGCCTCCGAGACGCGTCCCGCTCGTAGGGCGATGCTGGCGGGGCCCGCTGCTGTCCAGGAGAGCTCGAATGGTCTTGCTCTGTTCCGCTATTTATAGAGTTGAGATACAATGGAACTTAGGTGTTGGTAAATTTTCATCCCGTGGCCAAAATCCAGGTCAGTAATTGCTGCGGTTCTCCAAAAAACAATAAACCAACCCTGCTGATAGAAAAACTAAATTCCCCAACTAGAGTTTTTGATTTTCAGGTCTGAAAGTCTAAAAAAGCAAAAATTTAAACTCCACGCAGACTCTGCAAAGAAAAAATCCACCACGCATTCGTGATACGTTAGACACATTCAAAACACACCGCTCGTTCAACTACCGCGCAAACCTCACCTCGGTCTCATCCGATCCGTTCCACCGTCCGCACGCCGCGGCGTGCCGTCGCCCTGCATCTGCTAGGCTCCCCGGGAACAGCGTTCCCGGGGGCCTCGAAAAATCGCCCTGCCTGACAAAACCCCGGCCCGAGCCTGACCTCCGCCCAAACATAGGCGACGAACGTCGCCTCTCAGAGCGACCGGGACCGGGGAAAAAAAAAACCCAGCCGAGGGAGAAAAAAAAAAATCCCCCGGCTGGGGTTTTTTTATTCTATTTTTATTTGCATAGAAAAATTACTCTCAACATTATCTACAACCTGCAATAAAATACTTCACAGATATAAGGTTAGGCACATTCACAAGCTACACACTACTTCAACCCCTGCTTGCTCAAAATACAACCATTAGTCCGCCTGCCCACCTCTACGGCTCTTCCCCCAGGTTCTACACCCATCCCTGGCACGTAAGCACCGTGCACCTCTAAACAATGTCACAGATCCATACCTTTCCATAGTTTTGTCTTCCTTCTCAGCAAAACGAGGAAGATACTTCGTTACGTACCCCGATCCCGCTCCTTCATCGCTTGGATTTGTACCCTCTGGTGACGCTCGCCTGGGGCTTTTCTCCAGAGATCCAAATACCGCTGGGGCATCTGCTAAACACAATTAAAGAGACTCTACAACACACCTGACAATACCTACCAGCTATCACACACACAAAAAACAAAAAAAACACATGCCCAGACAACCTCCACCCAAACAGGCCACCCTAATTAAACCAGGTAAATCAAGTGACCTGGATACTAACCTAACCCCAGATACTCCTAAAAAGCACCTCCCTCATGGCTCTGCTCATCCCCATAACACATTATTAAATGAGCACAACCTACTGTCAGGTTGTCAGTCAGAGATGACCGTACAACATTTGCCTCTGCAGTCTATGCATAGCAACATATTAACCGTAGACTCTTATCGCTATTCCACCTAACCCCTGACTCCACACCCTGCAGGCAGGGAAGCTCCAGGCCACACACACACACACACACACAAACACACACACACACACAAACACACACACACACACAAACACACACACACACAAACACACACACACACAAACACACACACACACAAACACACACACACACAAACACACACACACACAAACACACACACACACAAACACACACACACACAAACACACACACACACACACACACACACACACACACACACACACACAAACACACACACACAAACACACACACACAAACACACACACACAAACACACACACACAAACACACACACACAAACACACTCTTTCCACACAATGCTACAAACAGCACACCTCAAAGACAAAAGAGAACTCTCAGCAAGAAGAACAACACCTGGATCAGTGACGCCATCCGGCAAGAAGACCTTCAGGACTGTGACGGCAATCTGACGAGGCTCTACGGTAGCCCCAGAGAGACAGTGGAACATCACACCCCTGGCAAGACCTTACTCTCAAAGCTGAGAGGACATAGCCGCAACAAGCCCAGCATCAAGACCTAACAATGCAAGGATGCATGCAAGAAAGCCCAGACCGCAAAAACGGACGGCAAGAGACCAGAGCTGCTCGCGCAGCCGAGAAAGACGCCACGAAAGAGGACCTCCCGGAAACCTCCGAGACGCCAGACCGATCCACACCGCACGCTTGTAACACCAGAAAAAAGTGCCCGATTGGCGCTACGCCCATAGGTACAGGCATTCGAGATGCCAGGGATGATGCCCAACTCACAAAACCTGAGGCGCATGCCACCCTCCATGGGCGCAAAGGCAACAGGGAGACCTCATTAAGTCCTAAGACACAGAAGACAGACCACATAAGCTACCCAACAACAGAATCAGCCTGGAACCGCCCTGCCCGGCACACCCTGGCATCGTGCTGAAGACTAACCTGCTCCCTTTACCTGCCTGGACAACGCTGTTCCCGGACATCCCTCTAACCTGCACTACACTTAAAACCCTCTTCCTGCCATGGCCAACCTTGCACCCTCCCTCCCCCAAATCCTCTCCAGCACCAGAGCCTCAACTGAGCTTGCAGACAGCCGCGACTCCGAATCCATCCCGGACAAGGCACACCACGCTCGGCCTGCTGAATTCAGCCTGCGGTCAATGGGTTCTGCTTCACCATCTGCAAACAAAACCAAAGCCATCAGCCACCATGACATCAGTCAACACAGAGCACAGTCAACACCTGCCACCTCAGACACACGGAGGTGGGCTGCTCACGAGCTCCATACCTATTATAGATCCAGACGCTACACCCTTCGTCACTTCCTCTACCTAGGATACCAAGAAACAGAAAGTGACCTGTGTGCACGCCACAAACAGCGTGCCTCAAAGAGGAGAGCGAGCTCTCGGCAAGAAGAACTAAACCAGGACAAAGACGTTGTCCGGCAAGAAGACCTGCGAGACCGTGACGGCGATGGGATGAGGTTCTACAGAACCCCAGAAGAAGAGTGAAACGTGTCAGCCCCTGACAAAGAAGTTACTCTCAAAACGGATTGGACGTAGGCACAACAAGCCTGCCTTCAAGACCTAACAATGTAAGGACGCAGGCAAGAAAGCCCAGACCGCAAAAATGGATGGCAAGAGACCAGAGCCGCTGACGCACCCGAGAATGACGCCGCAAAAAAGGACCTCCCGGAAACCTCCGAGACGCCAGACCGATCCACGCCGCACGCTTGTAACGCCAGAAAAAAGCGCCCTATTGGCGCTACGCCGACGAGCGCAAGCGTTCCAGACGCTAGGGATGATGCCCGACTCGCAAAACCTGAGGCGCGTGCCGCCCTCCATGGGCGCAAAGGCAACAGGGAGACCCGACAAACTACTACGACACAGAAGACAAACCACATAAGCTACCCAACAACAGAATCAGCCTGGAACCGCCCTGCCCGGCACACCCTGGCATCGTGCTGAAGACTAACCTGCTCCCTTTACCTGCCCGGACAGCGCTGTTCCCGGACATCCCTGTTCCCAGACATCCCTCTAACCTGCACTACACTTAAAACCCCCTTCCTACAATGGCCAACCTCGCACCCTCCCTCCCTCGACCCCTCTCCGGCACCAGAGCCTCAACTTAGCTTGCAGACGGCCGCGACTCCGAATCCATCCCGGACAAGGCACACCACGCTCGGCCCGCTGGACTACTCCTGTGTCGCCAGGTTCCTCTCCACCATCTGCAAAACCAAACCCGCCAAACCCATCCATCAGCATAACACTCGTCACCACAGACCTTTCGCACAACAAGCGCTGCCTCAAACCCGCTATGCCATGCCGCTCACCTGCTCATCACCAGTTCCAGAGCTGGACACCGCAGCTCTCGTCGCTCCCAGCAACTAGGATACCAAGAGACACAGTATTACCTTTGCGCTTGCAAGAAGTCACCCGCCCCACGCTCCCTACTACCCAGCTCACCTCAAACGCTCATCCGCTTCCAAACGCAGCCCCCACAGAGCCTGCAAAAGCAGAGAGAAACACTGCAACTCGGTGGCCGTACAATACTTGGCTACCTACGAGACACCAACCCAAACCACAACCGCCTCACCTTCCGGGAACGCTTGTCAGCGGGCGGCGATATCCCTCCAAACGGCACCTGCAAAAGCACAATCAAAAAGGCACACGCTGAAATATTGCACAAAACCACAGCCTGCCCACACCGATCCCCTTCTCCCCCTCCTTAACCTTGACCAACTTGCCTGCCTGTCCTCCGTCAATTTGGGTTGGCACTTTGAAGCCGACGCACCACCTGTAAGACCCAAACAACAGGGGCTGCTTAGAACTCGACCGGCCACACGCACCTCCTGAAAAATAACCGCTCCTTCAGCCCACCGATCCCCGCTCACCTCGCCCAAGTCAGCTCCGGGGCCCAGACCTCACGTTGCTGATCGCTTGGAACCTTCACATGAAAAAAAAAAAAAAAAAAAACCACACCACGTCTCAGAAACGCCATAAAGTAGTCAAAGAACCACCAGTCACATCTTCCCTCTAACCCCTCAGCTACTCCATCCAACATGACTGTATAACCTCAGCCACAAAGGTCTAGGCATAACAACGCATTAACCACAGACTCTTTGCGCTATTCCACCTAGCCCCGACTCTTCACCCCCCCCGGGCAGGGCGGCTCCAGGCCACACGCACACCCCGACGCTCCACAGCACGCCACAAACAGCGTGCCTCAAAGAGGAGAGCGAGCTCTCGGCAAGAAGAACTAAACCAGGACAAAGACGTTGTCCGGCAAGAAGACCTGCGAGACCGTGACGGCGATGGGATGAGGTTCTACAGAACCCCAGAAGAAGAGTGAAACGTGTCAGCCCCTGACAAAGAAGTTACTCTCAAAACGGATTGGACGTAGGCACAACAAGCCTGCCTTCAAGACCTAACAATGTAAGGACGCAGGCAAGAAAGCCCAGACCGCAAAAATGGATGGCAAGAGACCAGAGCCGCTGACGCACCCGAGAATGACGCCGCAAAAAAGGACCTCCCGGAAACCTCCGAGACGCCAGACCGATCCACGCCGCACGCTTGTAACGCCAGAAAAAAGCGCCCTATTGGCGCTACGCCGACGAGCGCAAGCGTTCCAGACGCTAGGGATGATGCCCGACTCGCAAAACCTGAGGCGCGTGCCGCCCTCCATGGGCGCAAAGGCAACAGGGAGACCCGACAAACTACTACGACACAGAAGACAAACCACATAAGCTACCCAACAACAGAATCAGCCTGGAACCGCCCTGCCCGGCACACCCTGGCATCGTGCTGAAGACTAACCTGCTCCCTTTACCTGCCCGGACAGCGCTGTTCCCGGACATCCCTGTTCCCAGACATCCCTCTAACCTGCACTACACTTAAAACCCCCTTCCTACAATGGCCAACCTCGCACCCTCCCTCCCTCGACCCCTCTCCGGCACCAGAGCCTCAACTTAGCTTGCAGACGGCCGCGACTCCGAATCCATCCCGGACAAGGCACACCACGCTCGGCCCGCTGGACTACTCCTGTGTCGCCAGGTTCCTCTCCACCATCTGCAAAACCAAACCCGCCAAACCCATCCATCAGCATAACACTCGTCACCACAGACCTTTCGCACAACAAGCGCTGCCTCAAACCCGCTATGCCATGCCGCTCACCTGCTCATCACCAGTTCCAGAGCTGGACACCGCAGCTCTCGTCGCTCCCAGCAACTAGGATACCAAGAGACACAGTATTACCTTTGCGCTTGCAAGAAGTCACCCGCCCCACGCTCCCTACTACCCAGCTCACCTCAAACGCTCATCCGCTTCCAAACGCAGCCCCCACAGAGCCTGCAAAAGCAGAGAGAAACACTGCAACTCGGTGGCCGTACAATACTTGGCTACCTACGAGACACCAACCCAAACCACAACCGCCTCACCTTCCGGGAACGCTTGTCAGCGGGCGGCGATATCCCTCCAAACGGCACCTGCAAAAGCACAATCAAAAAGGCACACGCTGAAATATTGCACAAAACCACAGCCTGCCCACACCGATCCCCTTCTCCCCCTCCTTAACCTTGACCAACTTGCCTGCCTGTCCTCCGTCAATTTGGGTTGGCACTTTGAAGCCGACGCACCACCTGTAAGACCCAAACAACAGGGGCTGCTTAGAACTCGACCGGCCACACGCACCTCCTGAAAAATAACCGCTCCTTCAGCCCACCGATCCCCGCTCACCTCGCCCAAGTCAGCTCCGGGGCCCAGACCTCACGTTGCTGATCGCTTGGAACCTTCACATGAAAAAAAAAAAAAAAAAAAAAACCACACCACGTCTCAGAAACGCCATAAAGTAGTCAAAGAACCACCAGTCACATCTTCCCTCTAACCCCTCAGCTACTCCATCCAACATGACTGTACAACCTCAGCCACAAAGGTCTAGGCATAACAACGCATTAACCACAGACTCTTTGCGCTATTCCACCTAGCCCCGACTCTTCACCCCCCCCGGGCAGGGCGGCTCCAGGCCACACGCACACCCCGACGCTCCACAGCACGCCACAAACAGCGTGCCTCAAAGAGGAGAGCGAGCTCTCGGCAAGAAGAACTAAACCAGGACAAAGACGTTGTCCGGCAAGAAGACCTGCGAGACCGTGACGGCGATGGGATGAGGTTCTACAGAACCCCAGAAGAAGAGTGAAACGTGTCAGCCCCTGACAAAGAAGTTACTCTCAAAACGGATTGGACGTAGGCACAACAAGCCTGCCTTCAAGACCTAACAATGTAAGGACGCAGGCAAGAAAGCCCAGACCGCAAAAATGGATGGCAAGAGACCAGAGCCGCTGACGCACCCGAGAATGACGCCGCAAAAAAGGACCTCCCGGAAACCTCCGAGACGCCAGACCGATCCACGCCGCACGCTTGTAACGCCAGAAAAAAGCGCCCTATTGGCGCTACGCCGACGAGCGCAAGCGTTCCAGACGCTAGGGATGATGCCCGACTCGCAAAACCTGAGGCGCGTGCCGCCCTCCATGGGCGCAAAGGCAACAGGGAGACCCGACAAACTACTACGACACAGAAGACAAACCACATAAGCTACCCAACAACAGAATCAGCCTGGAACCGCCCTGCCCGGCACACCCTGGCATCGTGCTGAAGACTAACCTGCTCCCTTTACCTGCCCGGACAGCGCTGTTCCCGGACATCCCTGTTCCCAGACATCCCTCTAACCTGCACTACACTTAAAACCCCCTTCCTACAATGGCCAACCTCGCACCCTCCCTCCCTCGACCCCTCTCCGGCACCAGAGCCTCAACTTAGCTTGCAGACGGCCGCGACTCCGAATCCATCCCGGACAAGGCACACCACGCTCGGCCCGCTGGACTACTCCTGTGTCGCCAGGTTCCTCTCCACCATCTGCAAAACCAAACCCGCCAAACCCATCCATCAGCATAACACTCGTCACCACAGACCTTTCGCACAACAAGCGCTGCCTCAAACCCGCTATGCCATGCCGCTCACCTGCTCATCACCAGTTCCAGAGCTGGACACCGCAGCTCTCGTCGCTCCCAGCAACTAGGATACCAAGAGACACAGTATTACCTTTGCGCTTGCAAGAAGTCACCCGCCCCACGCTCCCTACTACCCAGCTCACCTCAAACGCTCATCCGCTTCCAAACGCAGCCCCCACAGAGCCTGCAAAAGCAGAGAGAAACACTGCAACTCGGTGGCCGTACAATACTTGGCTACCTACGAGACACCAACCCAAACCACAACCGCCTCACCTTCCGGGAACGCTTGTCAGCGGGCGGCGATATCCCTCCAAACGGCACCTGCAAAAGCACAATCAAAAAGGCACACGCTGAAATATTGCACAAAACCACAGCCTGCCCACACCGATCCCCTTCTCCCCCTCCTTAACCTTGACCAACTTGCCTGCCTGTCCTCCGTCAATTTGGGTTGGCACTTTGAAGCCGACGCACCACCTGTAAGACCCAAACAACAGGGGCTGCTTAGAACTCGACCGGCCACACGCACCTCCTGAAAAATAACCGCTCCTTCAGCCCACCGATCCCCGCTCACCTCGCCCAAGTCAGCTCCGGGGCCCAGACCTCACGTTGCTGATCGCTTGGAACCTTCACATGAAAAAAAAAAAAAAAAAAAAAACCACACCACGTCTCAGAAACGCCATAAAGTAGTCAAAGAACCACCAGTCACATCTTCCCTCTAACCCCTCAGCTACTCCATCCAACATGACTGTACAACCTCAGCCACAAAGGTCTAGGCATAACAACGCATTAACCACAGACTCTTTGCGCTATTCCACCTAGCCCCGACTCTTCACCCCCCCCGGGCAGGGCGGCTCCAGGCCACACGCACACCCCGACGCTCCACAGCACGCCACAAACAGCGTGCCTCAAAGAGGAGAGCGAGCTCTCGGCAAGAAGAACTAAACCAGGACAAAGACGTTGTCCGGCAAGAAGACCTGCGAGACCGTGACGGCGATGGGATGAGGTTCTACAGAACCCCAGAAGAAGAGTGAAACGTGTCAGCCCCTGACAAAGAAGTTACTCTCAAAACGGATTGGACGTAGGCACAACAAGCCTGCCTTCAAGACCTAACAATGTAAGGACGCAGGCAAGAAAGCCCAGACCGCAAAAATGGATGGCAAGAGACCAGAGCCGCTGACGCACCCGAGAATGACGCCGCAAAAAAGGACCTCCCGGAAACCTCCGAGACGCCAGACCGATCCACGCCGCACGCTTGTAACGCCAGAAAAAAGCGCCCTATTGGCGCTACGCCGACGAGCGCAAGCGTTCCAGACGCTAGGGATGATGCCCGACTCGCAAAACCTGAGGCGCGTGCCGCCCTCCATGGGCGCAAAGGCAACAGGGAGACCCGACAAACTACTACGACACAGAAGACAAACCACATAAGCTACCCAACAACAGAATCAGCCTGGAACCGCCCTGCCCGGCACACCCTGGCATCGTGCTGAAGACTAACCTGCTCCCTTTACCTGCCCGGACAGCGCTGTTCCCGGACATCCCTGTTCCCAGACATCCCTCTAACCTGCACTACACTTAAAACCCCCTTCCTACAATGGCCAACCTCGCACCCTCCCTCCCTCGACCCCTCTCCGGCACCAGAGCCTCAACTTAGCTTGCAGACGGCCGCGACTCCGAATCCATCCCGGACAAGGCACACCACGCTCGGCCCGCTGGACTACTCCTGTGTCGCCAGGTTCCTCTCCACCATCTGCAAAACCAAACCCGCCAAACCCATCCATCAGCATAACACTCGTCACCACAGACCTTTCGCACAACAAGCGCTGCCTCAAACCCGCTATGCCATGCCGCTCACCTGCTCATCACCAGTTCCAGAGCTGGACACCGCAGCTCTCGTCGCTCCCAGCAACTAGGATACCAAGAGACACAGTATTACCTTTGCGCTTGCAAGAAGTCACCCGCCCCACGCTCCCTACTACCCAGCTCACCTCAAACGCTCATCCGCTTCCAAACGCAGCCCCCACAGAGCCTGCAAAAGCAGAGAGAAACACTGCAACTCGGTGGCCGTACAATACTTGGCTACCTACGAGACACCAACCCAAACCACAACCGCCTCACCTTCCGGGAACGCTTGTCAGCGGGCGGCGATATCCCCTCCAAACGGCACCTGCAAAAGCACAATCAAAAAGGCACACGCTGAAATATTGCACAAAACCACAGCCTGCCCACACCGATCCCCTTCTCCCCCTCCTTAACCTTGACCAACTTGCCTGCCTGTCCTCCGTCAATTTGGGTTGGCACTTTGAAGCCGACGCACCACCTGTAAGACCCAAACAACAGGGGCTGCTTAGAATCGACCGGCCACACGCACCTCCTGAAAAATAACCGCTCCTTCAGCCCACCGATCCCCGCTCACCTCGCCCAAGTCAGCTCCGGGGCCCAGACCTCACGTTGCTGATCGCTTGGAACCTTCACATGAAAAAAAAAAAAAAAAAACCACACCACGTCTCAGAAACGCCATAAAGTAGTCAAAGAACCACCAGTCACATCTTCCCTCTAACCCCTCAGCTACTCCATCCAACATGACTGTACAACCTCAGCCACAAAGGTCTAGGCATAACAACGCATTAACCACAGACTCTTTGCGCTATTCCACCTAGCCCCGACTCTTCACCCCCCCCGGGCAGGGCGGCTCCAGGCCACACGCACACCCCGACGCTCCACAGCACGCCACAAACAGCGTGCCTCAAAGAGGAGAGCGAGCTCTCGGCAAGAAGAACTAAACCAGGACAAAGACGTTGTCCGGCAAGAAGACCTGCGAGACCGTGACGGCGATGGGATGAGGTTCTACAGAACCCCAGAAGAAGAGTGAAACGTGTCAGCCCCTGACAAAGAAGTTACTCTCAAAACGGATTGGACGTAGGCACAACAAGCCTGCCTTCAAGACCTAACAATGTAAGGACGCAGGCAAGAAAGCCCAGACCGCAAAAATGGATGGCAAGAGACCAGAGCCGCTGACGCACCCGAGAATGACGCCGCAAAAAAGGACCTCCCGGAAACCTCCGAGACGCCAGACCGATCCACGCCGCACGCTTGTAACGCCAGAAAAAAGCGCCCTATTGGCGCTACGCCGACGAGCGCAAGCGTTCCAGACGCTAGGGATGATGCCCGACTCGCAAAACCTGAGGCGCGTGCCGCCCTCCATGGGCGCAAAGGCAACAGGGAGACCCGACAAACTACTACGACACAGAAGACAAACCACATAAGCTACCCAACAACAGAATCAGCCTGGAACCGCCCTGCCCGGCACACCCTGGCATCGTGCTGAAGACTAACCTGCTCCCTTTACCTGCCCGGACAGCGCTGTTCCCAGACATCCCTGTTCCCAGACATCCCTCTAACCTGCACTACACTTAAAACCCCCTTCCTACAATGGCCAACCTCGCACCCTCCCTCCCTCGACCCCTCTCCGGCACCAGAGCCTCAACTTAGCTTGCAGACGGCCGCGACTCCGAATCCATCCCGGACAAGGCACACCACGCTCGGCCCGCTGGACTACTCCTGTGTCGCCAGGTTCCTCTCCACCATCTGCAAAACCAAACCCGCCAAACCCATCCATCAGCATAACACTCGTCACCACAGACCTTTCGCACAACAAGCGCTGCCTCAAACCCGCTATGCCATGCCGCTCACCTGCTCATCACCAGTTCCAGAGCTGGACACCGCAGCTCTCGTCGCTCCCAGCAACTAGGATACCAAGAGACACAGTATTACCTTTGCGCTTGCAAGAAGTCACCCGCCCCACGCTCCCTACTACCCAGCTCACCTCAAACGCTCATCCGCTTCCAAACGCAGCCCCCACAGAGCCTGCAAAAGCAGAGAGAAACACTGCAACTCGGTGGCCGTACAATACTTGGCTACCTACGAGACACCAACCCAAACCACAACCGCCTCACCTTCCGGGAACGCTTGTCAGCGGGCGGCGATATCCCTCCAAACGGCACCTGCAAAAGCACAATCAAAAAGGCACACGCTGAAATATTGCACAAAACCACAGCCTGCCCACACCGATCCCCTTCTCCCCCTCCTTAACCTTGACCAACTTGCCTGCCTGTCCTCCGTCAATTTGGGTTGGCACTTTGAAGCCGACGCACCACCTGTAAGACCCAAACAACAGGGGCTGCTTAGAACTCGACCGGCCACACGCACCTCCTGAAAAATAACCGCTCCTTCAGCCCACCGATCCCCGCTCACCTCGCCCAAGTCAGCTCCGGGGCCCAGACCTCACGTTGCTGATCGCTTGGAACCTTCACATGAAAAAAAAAAAAAAAAAAAAACCACACCACGTCTCAGAAACGCCATAAAGTAGTCAAAGAACCACCAGTCACATCTTCCCTCTAACCCCTCAGCTACTCCATCCAACATGACTGTACAACCTCAGCCACAAAGGTCTAGGCATAACAACGCATTAACCACAGACTCTTTGCGCTATTCCACCTAGCCCCGACTCTTCACCCCCCCCGGGCAGGGCGGCTCCAGGCCACACGCACACCCCGACGCTCCACAGCACGCCACAAACAGCGTGCCTCAAAGAGGAGAGCGAGCTCTCGGCAAGAAGAACTAAACCAGGACAAAGACGTTGTCCGGCAAGAAGACCTGCGAGACCGTGACGGCGATGGGATGAGGTTCTACAGAACCCCAGAAGAAGAGTGAAACGTGTCAGCCCCTGACAAAGAAGTTACTCTCAAAACGGATTGGACGTAGGCACAACAAGCCTGCCTTCAAGACCTAACAATGTAAGGACGCAGGCAAGAAAGCCCAGACCGCAAAAATGGATGGCAAGAGACCAGAGCCGCTGACGCACCCGAGAATGACGCCGCAAAAAAGGACCTCCCGGAAACCTCCGAGACGCCAGACCGATCCACGCCGCACGCTTGTAACGCCAGAAAAAAGCGCCCTATTGGCGCTACGCCGACGAGCGCAAGCGTTCCAGACGCTAGGGATGATGCCCGACTCGCAAAACCTGAGGCGCGTGCCGCCCTCCATGGGCGCAAAGGCAACAGGGAGACCCGACAAACTACTACGACACAGAAGACAAACCACATAAGCTACCCAACAACAGAATCAGCCTGGAACCGCCCTGCCCGGCACACCCTGGCATCGTGCTGAAGACTAACCTGCTCCCTTTACCTGCCCGGACAGCGCTGTTCCCGGACATCCCTGTTCCCAGACATCCCTCTAACCTGCACTACACTTAAAACCCCCTTCCTACAATGGCCAACCTCGCACCCTCCCTCCCTCGACCCCTCTCCGGCACCAGAGCCTCAACTTAGCTTGCAGACGGCCGCGACTCCGAATCCATCCCGGACAAGGCACACCACGCTCGGCCCGCTGGACTACTCCTGTGTCGCCAGGTTCCTCTCCACCATCTGCAAAACCAAACCCGCCAAACCCATCCATCAGCATAACACTCGTCACCACAGACCTTTCGCACAACAAGCGCTGCCTCAAACCCGCTATGCCATGCCGCTCACCTGCTCATCACCAGTTCCAGAGCTGGACACCGCAGCTCTCGTCGCTCCCAGCAACTAGGATACCAAGAGACACAGTATTACCTTTGCGCTTGCAAGAAGTCACCCGCCCCACGCTCCCTACTACCCAGCTCACCTCAAACGCTCATCCGCTTCCAAACGCAGCCCCCACAGAGCCTGCAAAAGCAGAGAGAAACACTGCAACTCGGTGGCCGTACAATACTTGGCTACCTACGAGACACCAACCCAAACCACAACCGCCTCACCTTCCGGGAACGCTTGTCAGCGGGCGGCGATATCCCTCCAAACGGCACCTGCAAAAGCACAATCAAAAAGGCACACGCTGAAATATTGCACAAAACCACAGCCTGCCCACACCGATCCCCTTCTCCCCCTCCTTAACCTTGACCAACTTGCCTGCCTGTCCTCCGTCAATTTGGGTTGGCACTTTGAAGCCGACGCACCACCTGTAAGACCCAAACAACAGGGGCTGCTTAGAACTCGACCGGCCACACGCACCTCCTGAAAAATAACCGCTCCTTCAGCCCACCGATCCCCGCTCACCTCGCCCAAGTCAGCTCCGGGGCCCAGACCTCACGTTGCTGATCGCTTGGAACCTTCACATGAAAAAAAAAAAAAAAAAACCACACCACGTCTCAGAAACGCCATAAAGTAGTCAAAGAACCACCAGTCACATCTTCCCTCTAACCCCTCAGCTACTCCATCCAACATGACTGTACAACCTCAGCCACAAAGGTCTAGGCATAACAACGCATTAACCACAGACTCTTTGCGCTATTCCACCTAGCCCCGACTCTTCACCCCCCCCGGGCAGGGCGGCTCCAGGCCACACGCACACCCCGACGCTCCACAGCACGCCACAAACAGCGTGCCTCAAAGAGGAGAGCGAGCTCTCGGCAAGAAGAACTAAACCAGGACAAAGACGTTGTCCGGCAAGAAGACCTGCGAGACCGTGACGGCGATGGGATGAGGTTCTACAGAACCCCAGAAGAAGAGTGAAACGTGTCAGCCCCTGACAAAGAAGTTACTCTCAAAACGGATTGGACGTAGGCACAACAAGCCTGCCTTCAAGACCTAACAATGTAAGGACGCAGGCAAGAAAGCCCAGACCGCAAAAATGGATGGCAAGAGACCAGAGCCGCTGACGCACCCGAGAATGACGCCGCAAAAAAGGACCTCCCGGAAACCTCCGAGACGCCAGACCGATCCACGCCGCACGCTTGTAACGCCAGAAAAAAGCGCCCTATTGGCGCTACGCCGACGAGCGCAAGCGTTCCAGACGCTAGGGATGATGCCCGACTCGCAAAACCTGAGGCGCGTGCCGCCCTCCATGGGCGCAAAGGCAACAGGGAGACCCGACAAACTACTACGACACAGAAGACAAACCACATAAGCTACCCAACAACAGAATCAGCCTGGAACCGCCCTGCCCGGCACACCCTGGCATCGTGCTGAAGACTAACCTGCTCCCTTTACCTGCCCGGACAGCGCTGTTCCCGGACATCCCTGTTCCCAGACATCCCTCTAACCTGCACTACACTTAAAACCCCCTTCCTACAATGGCCAACCTCGCACCCTCCCTCCCTCGACCCCTCTCCGGCACCAGAGCCTCAACTTAGCTTGCAGACGGCCGCGACTCCGAATCCATCCC
>NW_028121070.1:0-31134 GCF_965183815.1 Platalea leucorodia
CGTGCCTGCTCCCTGGCCCCCTGCCTATGGCTGGGGACAGCAGGTGCTGACGGGGACGCTGCTGCCCCACCAGCCGGTGGGCCTGGCGCCGTGGGCCGTGGTCCAGGGGGAGCCCCTCTACCCCACGGGCTCCTGCCTGCTGCACGTCCCCGCCCGCCCCGGCCCCCCGCCACCCTGCCGCCCCGCGGCTCAGCACTGGCTGCAGGGCCCCCCTGTGCTCCACACCCTGCCCCGCAGTGCCCAGCAGCCGCCAGAGGCCTTCAAGGAGGATGCGGCGGCCAGCCAGGACAGCCACCCCGCTGCCAGCCTCCACCAGCCTGCCCTGGCTCCGCCGACCGGCACAACCACGACCAAGCCCAAAGGTGAGCATCTGCGGGTGGCAGAGCCCGCGGGCGCGCGGCCCGCGCCCAGGAAACCTTGCATCACCGCGGGGTTGGGTTGGCTTTGTTTGCTTTTTCAGCAGCGGCGACCACCCTGGCGGCCCGGGAGAAGCCCGCGGACCTGTCCGAGCAGGGGCCACACACCTTCGCCGAGGCCTTTCCTCAGCAGCCGGGTGACACCAACGTCAACGAGACGCTCGCCTGCCACCAAACCGCGCACGGCACCGAGGCCGTCCCCGACATCTCCGACAGCCCCGGCTTCACCGCCTTGGTCCGCCAGCTCCCCGGCCTCTCCCAGTACGTGGCGAAGGGCGGCTGCCCCAAGGAGCGAGCGGTGGTGGCGGGGCTGGGGGACAGCGAGGACACCGTCCTCGATGTCCCCAACGGCCCCGACTTCACCACCTCCCTCATCAAGCTCCCTGACCTCTCCGAGTACAGGGCAGGGGGCGCCGGCACCAAGCAGCGAGCGACGGCGGCGGCCATGCTGGCGCACAGCGAGGCCACGGCCCACGACGTCCCCGACGACCCCGATATCCCCGGCGTCCCCGACAGCACCGCCTTCCGCAACCGGCTCCCCAGCTTCCCGCAGGACAGGGCGGAGGGCCACTGCCCCGAGGACCAAGCGGCGGCAGCGATGCTAGGGGACGCCCACCCCTCCTGCGCGGGGCTGCCGACGTCCCCCTCGCTGGACCCCAAGAGGAAGCCCCACCAAGAGGTGGAGGAGGCGCTGCGGAGGCAGCCCCGGGTGGATTTGACCCGCTTGCCGCTGCCGCCGGGCGTCACCTCCTGCCGGGTGGTGCCCAGATCGGGCAAGGCGGGCGGCAAGCAGGCCAAGCGCCCCGCGCCGGCCGGCACCCCCAAGACGCAGGACACCTCCCCGCGGGACAACATGCCGCCCAAGAAGAAGAAGATGGTGGTGTGCCGGGTGGCAAAACACTCAAAAACCCCGCGGGAGGGCAAGCCGGACAGGGACGGCGAGGCGGCGGGTGGCAGCGGGCAGCAGGTGGGCAGCGGCGGGCACCAAGCGGGCGGCACCAAGCGCAGGGCATCTGAGGACACCAATGGGCCCGCCTCGGTGCCTGAGCGACCCAGAAGCCCTGGGGACGCCGGGGGGCAAAGCGCCCCGCCCCCGCCGCCCGCCCGCCCACCCCGCCCGCTGCTGGTCGAGAAGGCGCGCAGCACGCATCCCCGTGCCATGCGACCCCACGACAGGCTGCTGCGCAAAAAGGTCCAGGCCAAAACACTGCGCGGGCTGAGGACGCCCCGCACCGACCTGAGGGCCCACCTGCTGGCCTCCATCCAAAGCTTCCACCCGCTGGGGCAAAGGGTGAAGGCGGTGGGGCCGGTGCGCCAACCGCCCGAGCCGGAGCCCCAGGCCGGCCCCAGCGTGCCCCCCAGGGTCCCCAGGCCCCTGCCCCCGGCCCCGACACCCAGCGCGGGGCCGGCTGCCTCCAAGCCCCCGGCTGACGGCGAGAAGGAGACGGCACCGGCGGCGGCGGCGGCGGCGGCGGCGGCGGCGGCGGCGGCGGCAGCGAGCACCAAGGCGCGCACCGGGGCTGCCGCCAAACCCAAGCGGCCCAGCTGGCTGCGCCTGTCGCCCACGGGGGGCCAAACCCCGCGGGAGGGGCTGCCGCAGCAGCTGCACATGCCGCCGCGGCTGCCGCGCCCGCCCGCCGACTCCGCGCTGCCGGCTGACTCCCGCTGGCCCCGGGCTATGCCCACCCCGCTGGAGGAGCAGGAGGAGTCCGTGCCCATCACGCCTGAGCAGCGGCCCGAGCGGGAGCGCATGAAGAAGCTGGCCCAGGAGGAGCGGGAGCGGGCGGCCCACCAGATGACACTGGGGCAGCTGCAGTTTTTTGTGCAGAGGGAGATCGACATGGAGATAGCCGACGCGTACGGCTACCCATAAGCCACCGCTCCAGCACCGTCCCCCCTAGCACCCACGCACAGAGCAGATCCGCGGGCAGGGACCTGCACCCACCCGCTCCAGCCCCAGCCCTCTCCCAGATCCCCCCGTTTCTGGTTTCATTCATTAAAAGGCTTGCGTGTTCGCTTTGCAGCGCCTCTCTCTGCCTGCGGCCATTTGCTCAGCGGGAGGGGGTGGGGGGGTGGCGTTTAACGCAGCCTCTGCCCACCCCGCGGGTGGCCGAGCTGGGCTGCGGATGGCCACCGAGACGATGGGTAGACGGGGCATCGCTCCGGGTGGCGGGCGCCCGTGGGAGAAACCACACTGATTCGCACCAACGCCGGGAGGACGGAGGCCTCCATCGCTGCCCCAGTACCGGCATCACCAGCACCGCCCCAGCACCAGCATCACTGCCGGCCAGCTGGATTCGGCCCTGGCAAGGAGCCGCGGCCGCCCCAGGGGGCCAGGCAGACACAGGCTCAGCGCCGAAAACGCAGCTCGCCCTGTGGCCGGCGAGCGGGCGTCGCTGGCCGAGGCTCGCGCGCCGAGATCCCGCAGCTGCCGCTGCAACGGCTGCGCGGATCGCTCGGCCCCCCTCTATGGCCTCGGCCGGCGCTGCCCGGACCTCATCCAGCAAAAGCCCCTGCCCACAGGCCAGCCCTGAGCCGCTCTCACGAGCAATTCGCAAACGGCCCGTGCCGACCGAGGCGAGAGGCCAGGACGCAAAGTATGGAAATAGAGGGGCCAATATTCTTTCACGCGCGTGCCGTGTCCCAGCCCAACTGGGGCAGCCCGAGTCTGCCTTTACGCAGGGTTCTTGTACTCCTCAATCCTTCAGGTACCAGACGACTTGACTAATCGCTCCCACCCACGCTACCGATTCCTAATCACAGTCCAACTTTGCAAAGCAGCATTCTTGCTGCTTGTCTACCGATCCGCATGTCCCTGGAGTCAGTCTCGCTGGAGTTACTGATCTCTGAGGCCGGACGACGCCGGCAGGGTTTCAAAGACGTGGCAGAGGGGCTAGGATGCTGCCGTTATCTTGCTGGGCCCGGGGTATCCTTTCTCCATCATGGACAGCTCTAAGCTTCCCGGAAGCAACGGCCTTGCTTCCAGGGCCGGGCTGTCCTTTCCTTTCTTTTCCTTCAGCGTGAGCAATACCACAGCCTCCAGGAAAACTCCACTGCCTCATCACATTGCAGGGTATCACGTGAACGCGGCGTCTCTCTCTCTCTCTCTCCCCCTCTCTCTCCACAAACAAAGCTAATACACTTTCATCCTATAAAGGCTGCTTGATGAAATGGTTAAGGAAGGGACTCTTCGTAACGTGCCCTGGGGGTCCCACCAGCCAGGGCCCCAAAAAGCCAGGGACAGGGTGACGGAGAGCCAGCAAACGGTGGGCTAGGACACCATCACGGCCCTGGGAAATCACCCTTGGGATGCGAAGCCATCATCCCGATGGCAAGCCACCGCTGGGATGAAAAACCATTGTGGGGGTGGGAACCCATCCTTCGGGACAGGAAAGCATGGGCAGGATGGGCAATCCTTGAGATGGGAAGCTGTTGCGGTAGGAAAAATCAACCCAGCGCAAGGCTGGCTGCAGCAGGTGCCGGCGGAATGAGCGCCGTGGAGACGAGGGCTGCTTGCCCCCAACAAACCCCAGCCTGACCAAGCGCCATGGCAGGTACAGCAGCAGGCTCCCGCTCCTCCCGGTGCTCCTGCCCTCCAGGTAGCCCCCCAGCCGGCTCTGCCCGCCAGTCTCTCACCCCATTGCTCCTCTGCGCTTCCCCCGACAGAGAGGTTCCCTCTCCGGCTGCCGAGGGCATCGGAGGTGCCCGGCGTGAGCTCCACCGCCCCGGCCATGCCGCCACCGGTCACTGCCGGCGTGCTGCCCTCCTCTGGCCCGGGGCTGCCGCCGTCCCGCGGGCCTGCTCGCGTGCACACCGTCACCTCCCAGCTGGCCCAGGCCACCGTCTGGCAGGGGGTGCCGGCGCCCCTGGGGGCCCCGGGCCAGCTGGTGCAGCTCCCCGGCGTGGTGCCGCTTCCCCCCGTGGTGCAGCTCCTCCCGATGACGCCGCTCCCCCGTGTCGTGCAGCTCCCTCACGGGGTGCAGCTCCCTCCCGTGGTGCAGCTCCCCCGCGGGGCGCAGCTCCCCACCGTGCCTGCTCCCTGGCCCCCTGCCTATGGCTGGGGACAGCAGGTGCTGACGGGGACGCTGCTGCCCCACCAGCCGGTGGGCCTGGCGCCGTGGGCCGTGGTCCAGGGGGAGCCCCTCTACCCCACGGGCTCCTGCCTGCTGCACGTCCCCGCCCGCCCCGGCCCCCCGCCACCCTGCCGCCCCGCGGCTCAGCACTGGCTGCAGGGCCCCCCTGTGCTCCACACCCTGCCCCGCAGTGCCCAGCAGCCGCCAGAGGCCTTCAAGGAGGATGCGGCGGCCAGCCAGGACAGCCACCCCGCTGCCAGCCTCCACCAGCCTGCCCTGGCTCCGCCGACCGGCACAACCACGACCAAGCCCAAAGGTGAGCATCTGCGGGTGGCAGAGCCCGCGGGCGCGCGGCCCGCGCCCAGGAAACCTTGCATCACCGCGGGGTTGGGTTGGCTTTGTTTGCTTTTTCAGCAGCGGCGACCACCCTGGCGGCCCGGGAGAAGCCCGCGGACCTGTCCGAGCAGGGGCCACACACCTTCGCCGAGGCCTTTCCTCAGCAGCCGGGTGACACCAACGTCAACGAGACGCTCGCCTGCCACCAAACCGCGCACGGCACCGAGGCCGTCCCCGACATCTCCGACAGCCCCGGCTTCACCGCCTTGGTCCGCCAGCTCCCCGGCCTCTCCCAGTACGTGGCGAAGGGCGGCTGCCCCAAGGAGCGAGCGGTGGTGGCGGGGCTGGGGGACAGCGAGGACACCGTCCTCGATGTCCCCAACGGCCCCGACTTCACCACCTCCCTCATCAAGCTCCCTGACCTCTCCGAGTACAGGGCAGGGGGCGCCGGCACCAAGCAGCGAGCGACGGCGGCGGCCATGCTGGCGCACAGCGAGGCCACGGCCCACGACGTCCCCGACGACCCCGATATCCCCGGCGTCCCCGACAGCACCGCCTTCCGCAACCGGCTCCCCAGCTTCCCGCAGGACAGGGCGGAGGGCCACTGCCCCGAGGACCAAGCGGCGGCAGCGATGCTAGGGGACGCCCACCCCTCCTGCGCGGGGCTGCCGACGTCCCCCTCGCTGGACCCCAAGAGGAAGCCCCACCAAGAGGTGGAGGAGGCGCTGCGGAGGCAGCCCCGGGTGGATTTGACCCGCTTGCCGCTGCCGCCGGGCGTCACCTCCTGCCGGGTGGTGCCCAGATCGGGCAAGGCGGGCGGCAAGCAGGCCAAGCGCCCCGCGCCGGCCGGCACCCCCAAGACGCAGGACACCTCCCCGCGGGACAACATGCCGCCCAAGAAGAAGAAGATGGTGGTGTGCCGGGTGGCAAAACACTCAAAAACCCCGCGGGAGGGCAAGCCGGACAGGGACGGCGAGGCGGCGGGTGGCAGCGGGCAGCAGGTGGGCAGCGGCGGGCACCAAGCGGGCGGCACCAAGCGCAGGGCATCTGAGGACACCAATGGGCCCGCCTCGGTGCCTGAGCGACCCAGAAGCCCTGGGGACGCCGGGGGGCAAAGCGCCCCGCCCCCGCCGCCCGCCCGCCCACCCCGCCCGCTGCTGGTCGAGAAGGCGCGCAGCACGCATCCCCGTGCCATGCGACCCCACGACAGGCTGCTGCGCAAAAAGGTCCAGGCCAAAACACTGCGCGGGCTGAGGACGCCCCGCACCGACCTGAGGGCCCACCTGCTGGCCTCCATCCAAAGCTTCCACCCGCTGGGGCAAAGGGTGAAGGCGGTGGGGCCGGTGCGCCAACCGCCCGAGCCGGAGCCCCAGGCCGGCCCCAGCGTGCCCCCCAGGGTCCCCAGGCCCCTGCCCCCGGCCCCGACACCCAGCGCGGGGCCGGCTGCCTCCAAGCCCCCGGCTGACGGCGAGAAGGAGACGGCACCGGCGGCGGCGGCGGCGGCGGCGGCGGCGGCGGCGGCGGCGGCAGCGAGCACCAAGGCGCGCACCGGGGCTGCCGCCAAACCCAAGCGGCCCAGCTGGCTGCGCCTGTCGCCCACGGGGGGCCAAACCCCGCGGGAGGGGCTGCCGCAGCAGCTGCACATGCCGCCGCGGCTGCCGCGCCCGCCCGCCGACTCCGCGCTGCCGGCTGACTCCCGCTGGCCCCGGGCTATGCCCACCCCGCTGGAGGAGCAGGAGGAGTCCGTGCCCATCACGCCTGAGCAGCGGCCCGAGCGGGAGCGCATGAAGAAGCTGGCCCAGGAGGAGCGGGAGCGGGCGGCCCACCAGATGACACTGGGGCAGCTGCAGTTTTTTGTGCAGAGGGAGATCGACATGGAGATAGCCGACGCGTACGGCTACCCATAAGCCACCGCTCCAGCACCGTCCCCCCTAGCACCCACGCACAGAGCAGATCCGCGGGCAGGGACCTGCACCCACCCGCTCCAGCCCCAGCCCTCTCCCAGATCCCCCCGTTTCTGGTTTCATTCATTAAAAGGCTTGCGTGTTCGCTTTGCAGCGCCTCTCTCTGCCTGCGGCCATTTGCTCAGCGGGAGGGGGTGGGGGGGTGGCGTTTAACGCAGCCTCTGCCCACCCCGCGGGTGGCCGAGCTGGGCTGCGGATGGCCACCGAGACGATGGGTAGACGGGGCATCGCTCCGGGTGGCGGGCGCCCGTGGGAGAAACCACACTGATTCGCACCAACGCCGGGAGGACGGAGGCCTCCATCGCTGCCCCAGTACCGGCATCACCAGCACTGCCCCAGCACCAGCATCACTGCCGGCCAGCTGGATTCGGCCCTGGCAAGGAGCCGCGGCCGCCCCAGGGGGCCAGGCAGACACAGGCTCAGCGCCGAAAACGCAGCTCGCCCTGTGGCCGGCGAGCGGGCGTCGCTGGCCGAGGCTCGCGCGCCGAGATCCCGCAGCTGCCGCTGCAACGGCTGCGCGGATCGCTCGGCCCCCCTCTATGGCCTCGGCCGGCGCTGCCCGGACCTCATCCAGCAAAAGCCCCTGCCCACAGGCCAGCCCTGAGCCGCTCTCACGAGCAATTCGCAAACGGCCCGTGCCGACCGAGGCGAGAGGCCAGGACGCAAAGTATGGAAATAGAGGGGCCAATATTCTTTCACGCGCGTGCCGTGTCCCAGCCCAACTGGGGCAGCCCGAGTCTGCCTTTACGCAGGGTTCTTGTACTCCTCAATCCTTCAGGTACCAGACGACTTGACTAATCGCTCCCACCCACGCTACCGATTCCTAATCACAGTCCAACTTTGCAAAGCAGCATTCTTGCTGCTTGTCTACCGATCCGCATGTCCCTGGAGTCAGTCTCGCTGGAGTTACTGATCTCTGAGGCCGGACGACGCCGGCAGGGTTTCAAAGACGTGGCAGAGGGGCTAGGATGCTGCCGTTATCTTGCTGGGCCCGGGGTATCCTTTCTCCATCATGGACAGCTCTAAGCTTCCCGGAAGCAACGGCCTTGCTTCCAGGGCCGGGCTGTCCTTTCCTTTCTTTTCCTTCAGCGTGAGCAATACCACAGCCTCCAGGAAAACTCCACTGCCTCATCACATTGCAGGGTATCACGTGAACGCGGCGTCTCTCTCTCTCTCTCTCCCCCTCTCTCTCCACAAACAAAGCTAATACACTTTCATCCTATAAAGGCTGCTTGATGAAATGGTTAAGGAAGGGACTCTTCGTAACGTGCCCTGGGGGTCCCACCAGCCAGGGCCCCAAAAAGCCAGGGACAGGGTGACGGAGAGCCAGCAAACAGTGGGCTAGGACACCATCACGGCCCTGGGAAATCACCCTTGGGATGCGAAGCCATCATCCCGATGGCAAGCCACCGCTGGGATGAAAAACCATTGTGGGGGTGGGAACCCATCCTTCGGGACAGGAAAGCATGGGCAGGATGGGCAATCCTTGAGATGGGAAGCTGTTGCGGTAGGAAAAATCAACCCAGCGCAAGGCTGGCTGCAGCAGGTGCCGGCGGAATGAGCGCCGTGGAGACGAGGGCTGCTTGCCCCCAACAAACCCCAGCCTGACCAAGCGCCATGGCAGGTACAGCAGCAGGCTCCCGCTCCTCCCGGTGCTCCTGCCCTCCAGGTAGCCCCCCAGCCGGCTCTGCCCGCCAGTCTCTCACCCCATTGCTCCTCTGCGCTTCCCCCGACAGAGAGGTTCCCTCTCCGGCTGCCGAGGGCATCGGAGGTGCCCGGCGTGAGCTCCACCGCCCCGGCCATGCCGCCACCGGTCACTGCCGGCGTGCTGCCCTCCTCTGGCCCGGGGCTGCCGCCGTCCCGCGGGCCTGCTCGCGTGCACACCGTCACCTCCCAGCTGGCCCAGGCCACCGTCTGGCAGGGGGTGCCGGCGCCCCTGGGGGCCCCGGGCCAGCTGGTGCAGCTCCCCGGCGTGGTGCCGCTTCCCCCCGTGGTGCAGCTCCTCCCGATGACGCCGCTCCCCCGTGTCGTGCAGCTCCCTCACGGGGTGCAGCTCCCTCCCGTGGTGCAGCTCCCCCGCGGGGCGCAGCTCCCCACCGTGCCTGCTCCCTGGCCCCCTGCCTATGGCTGGGGACAGCAGGTGCTGACGGGGACGCTGCTGCCCCACCAGCCGGTGGGCCTGGCGCCGTGGGCCGTGGTCCAGGGGGAGCCCCTCTACCCCACGGGCTCCTGCCTGCTGCACGTCCCCGCCCGCCCCGGCCCCCCGCCACCCTGCCGCCCCGCGGCTCAGCACTGGCTGCAGGGCCCCCCTGTGCTCCACACCCTGCCCCGCAGTGCCCAGCAGCCGCCAGAGGCCTTCAAGGAGGATGCGGCGGCCAGCCAGGACAGCCACCCCGCTGCCAGCCTCCACCAGCCTGCCCTGGCTCCGCCGACCGGCACAACCACGACCAAGCCCAAAGGTGAGCATCTGCGGGTGGCAGAGCCCGCGGGCGCGCGGCCCGCGCCCAGGAAACCTTGCATCACCGCGGGGTTGGGTTGGCTTTGTTTGCTTTTTCAGCAGCGGCGACCACCCTGGCGGCCCGGGAGAAGCCCGCGGACCTGTCCGAGCAGGGGCCACACACCTTCGCCGAGGCCTTTCCTCAGCAGCCGGGTGACACCAACGTCAACGAGACGCTCGCCTGCCACCAAACCGCGCACGGCACCGAGGCCGTCCCCGACATCTCCGACAGCCCCGGCTTCACCGCCTTGGTCCGCCAGCTCCCCGGCCTCTCCCAGTACGTGGCGAAGGGCGGCTGCCCCAAGGAGCGAGCGGTGGTGGCGGGGCTGGGGGACAGCGAGGACACCGTCCTCGATGTCCCCAACGGCCCCGACTTCACCACCTCCCTCATCAAGCTCCCTGACCTCTCCGAGTACAGGGCAGGGGGCGCCGGCACCAAGCAGCGAGCGACGGCGGCGGCCATGCTGGCGCACAGCGAGGCCACGGCCCACGACGTCCCCGACGACCCCGATATCCCCGGCGTCCCCGACAGCACCGCCTTCCGCAACCGGCTCCCCAGCTTCCCGCAGGACAGGGCGGAGGGCCACTGCCCCGAGGACCAAGCGGCGGCAGCGATGCTAGGGGACGCCCACCCCTCCTGCGCGGGGCTGCCGACGTCCCCCTCGCTGGACCCCAAGAGGAAGCCCCACCAAGAGGTGGAGGAGGCGCTGCGGAGGCAGCCCCGGGTGGATTTGACCCGCTTGCCGCTGCCGCCGGGCGTCACCTCCTGCCGGGTGGTGCCCAGATCGGGCAAGGCGGGCGGCAAGCAGGCCAAGCGCCCCGCGCCGGCCGGCACCCCCAAGACGCAGGACACCTCCCCGCGGGACAACATGCCGCCCAAGAAGAAGAAGATGGTGGTGTGCCGGGTGGCAAAACACTCAAAAACCCCGCGGGAGGGCAAGCCGGACAGGGACGGCGAGGCGGCGGGTGGCAGCGGGCAGCAGGTGGGCAGCGGCGGGCACCAAGCGGGCGGCACCAAGCGCAGGGCATCTGAGGACACCAATGGGCCCGCCTCGGTGCCTGAGCGACCCAGAAGCCCTGGGGACGCCGGGGGGCAAAGCGCCCCGCCCCCGCCGCCCGCCCGCCCACCCCGCCCGCTGCTGGTCGAGAAGGCGCGCAGCACGCATCCCCGTGCCATGCGACCCCACGACAGGCTGCTGCGCAAAAAGGTCCAGGCCAAAACACTGCGCGGGCTGAGGACGCCCCGCACCGACCTGAGGGCCCACCTGCTGGCCTCCATCCAAAGCTTCCACCCGCTGGGGCAAAGGGTGAAGGCGGTGGGGCCGGTGCGCCAGCCGCCCGAGCCGGAGCCCCAGGCCGGCCCCAGCGTGCCCCCCAGGGTCCCCAGGCCCCTGCCCCCGGCCCCGACACCCAGCGCGGGGCCGGCTGCCTCCAAGCCCCCGGCTGACGGCGAGAAGGAGACGGCACCGGCGGCGGCGGCGGCGGCGGCGGCGGCGGCAGCGAGCACCAAGGCGCGCACCGGGGCTGCCGCCAAACCCAAGCGGCCCAGCTGGCTGCGCCTGTCGCCCACGGGGGGCCAAACCCCGCGGGAGGGGCTGCCGCAGCAGCTGCACATGCCGCCGCGGCTGCCGCGCCCGCCCGCCGACTCCGCGCTGCCGGCTGACTCCCGCTGGCCCCGGGCTATGCCCACCCCGCTGGAGGAGCAGGAGGAGTCCGTGCCCATCACGCCTGAGCAGCGGCCCGAGCGGGAGCGCATGAAGAAGCTGGCCCAGGAGGAGCGGGAGCGGGCGGCCCACCAGATGACACTGGGGCAGCTGCAGTTTTTTGTGCAGAGGGAGATCGACATGGAGATAGCCGACGCGTACGGCTACCCATAAGCCACCGCTCCAGCACCGTCCCCCCTAGCACCCACGCACAGAGCAGATCCGCGGGCAGGGACCTGCACCCACCCGCTCCAGCCCCAGCCCTCTCCCAGATCCCCCCGTTTCTGGTTTCATTCATTAAAAGGCTTGCGTGTTCGCTTTGCAGCGCCTCTCTCTGCCTGCGGCCATTTGCTCAGCGGGAGGGGGTGGGGGGGTGGCGTTTAACGCAGCCTCTGCCCACCCCGCGGGTGGCCGAGCTGGGCTGCAGATGGCCACCGAGACGATGGGTAGACGGGGCATCGCTCCGGGTGGCGGGCGCCCGTGGGAGAAACCACACTGATTCGCACCAACGCCGGGAGGACGGAGGCCTCCATCGCTGCCCCAGTACCGGCATCACCAGCACCGCCCCAGCACCAGCATCACTGCCGGCCAGCTGGATTCGGCCCTGGCAAGGAGCCGCGGCCGCCCCAGGGGGCCAGGCAGACACAGGCTCAGCGCCGAAAACGCAGCTCGCCCTGTGGCCGGCGAGCGGGCGTCGCTGGCCGAGGCTCGCGCGCCGAGATCCCGCAGCTGCCGCTGCAACGGCTGCGCGGATCGCTCGGCCCCCCTCTATGGCCTCGGCCGGCGCTGCCCGGACCTCATCCAGCAAAAGCCCCTGCCCACAGGCCAGCCCTGAGCCGCTCTCACGAGCAATTCGCAAACGGCCCGTGCCGACCGAGGCGAGAGGCCAGGACGCAAAGTATAGAAATAGAGGGGCCAATATTCTTTCACGCGCGTGCCGTGTCCCAGCCCAACTGGGGCAGCCCGAGTCTGCCTTTACGCAGGGTTCTTGTACTCCTCAATCCTTCAGGTACCAGACGACTTGACTAATCGCTCCCACCCACGCTACCGATTCCTAATCACAGTCCAACTTTGCAAAGCAGCATTCTTGCTGCTTGTCTACCGATCCGCATGTCCCTGGAGTCAGTCTCGCTGGAGTTACTGATCTCTGAGGCCGGACGACGCCGGCAGGGTTTCAAAGACGTGGCAGAGGGGCTAGGATGCTGCCGTTATCTTGCTGGGCCCGGGGTATCCTTTCTCCATCATGGACAGCTCTAAGCTTCCCGGAAGCAACGGCCTTGCTTCCAGGGCCGGGCTGTCCTTTCCTTTCTTTTCCTTCAGCGTGAGCAATACCACAGCCTCCAGGAAAACTCCACTGCCTCATCACATTGCAGGGTATCACGTGAACGCGGCGTCTCTCTCTCTCTCTCTCCCCCTCTCTCTCCACAAACAAAGCTAATACACTTTCATCCTATAAAGGCTGCTTGATGAAATGGTTAAGGAAGGGACTCTTCGTAACGTGCCCTGGGGGTCCCACCAGCCAGGGCCCCAAAAAGCCAGGGACAGGGTGACGGAGAGCCAGCAAACGGTGGGCTAGGACACCATCACGGCCCTGGGAAATCACCCTTGGGATGCGAAGCCATCATCCCGATGGCAAGCCACCGCTGGGATGAAAAACCATTGTGGGGGTGGGAACCCATCCTTCGGGACAGGAAAGCATGGGCAGGATGGGCAATCCTTGAGATGGGAAGCTGTTGCGGTAGGAAAAATCAACCCAGCGCAAGGCTGGCTGCAGCAGGTGCCGGCGGAATGAGCGCCGTGGAGACGAGGGCTGCTTGCCCCCAACAAACCCCAGCCTGACCAAGCGCCATGGCAGGTACAGCAGCAGGCTCCCGCTCCTCCCGGTGCTCCTGCCCTCCAGGTAGCCCCCCAGCCGGCTCTGCCCGCCAGTCTCTCACCCCATTGCTCCTCTGCGCTTCCCCCGACAGAGAGGTTCCCTCTCCGGCTGCCGAGGGCATCGGAGGTGCCCGGCGTGAGCTCCACCGCCCCGGCCATGCCGCCACCGGTCACTGCCGGCGTGCTGCCCTCCTCTGGCCCGGGGCTGCCGCCGTCCCGCGGGCCTGCTCGCGTGCACACCGTCACCTCCCAGCTGGCCCAGGCCACCGTCTGGCAGGGGGTGCCGGCGCCCCTGGGGGCCCCGGGCCAGCTGGTGCAGCTCCCCGGCGTGGTGCCGCTTCCCCCCGTGGTGCAGCTCCTCCCGATGACGCCGCTCCCCCGTGTCGTGCAGCTCCCTCACGGGGTGCAGCTCCCTCCCGTGGTGCAGCTCCCCCGCGGGGCGCAGCTCCCCACCGTGCCTGCTCCCTGGCCCCCTGCCTATGGCTGGGGACAGCAGGTGCTGACGGGGACGCTGCTGCCCCACCAGCCGGTGGGCCTGGCGCCGTGGGCCGTGGTCCAGGGGGAGCCCCTCTACCCCACGGGCTCCTGCCTGCTGCACGTCCCCGCCCGCCCCGGCCCCCCGCCACCCTGCCGCCCCGCGGCTCAGCACTGGCTGCAGGGCCCCCCTGTGCTCCACACCCTGCCCCGCAGTGCCCAGCAGCCGCCAGAGGCCTTCAAGGAGGATGCGGCGGCCAGCCAGGACAGCCACCCCGCTGCCAGCCTCCACCAGCCTGCCCTGGCTCCGCCGACCGGCACAACCACGACCAAGCCCAAAGGTGAGCATCTGCGGGTGGCAGAGCCCGCGGGCGCGCGGCCCGCGCCCAGGAAACCTTGCATCACCGCGGGGTTGGGTTGGCTTTGTTTGCTTTTTCAGCAGCGGCGACCACCCTGGCGGCCCGGGAGAAGCCCGCGGACCTGTCCGAGCAGGGGCCACACACCTTCGCCGAGGCCTTTCCTCAGCAGCCGGGTGACACCAACGTCAACGAGACGCTCGCCTGCCACCAAACCGCGCACGGCACCGAGGCCGTCCCCGACATCTCCGACAGCCCCGGCTTCACCGCCTTGGTCCGCCAGCTCCCCGGCCTCTCCCAGTACGTGGCGAAGGGCGGCTGCCCCAAGGAGCGAGCGGTGGTGGCGGGGCTGGGGGACAGCGAGGACACCGTCCTCGATGTCCCCAACGGCCCCGACTTCACCACCTCCCTCATCAAGCTCCCTGACCTCTCCGAGTACAGGGCAGGGGGCGCCGGCACCAAGCAGCGAGCGACGGCGGCGGCCATGCTGGCGCACAGCGAGGCCACGGCCCACGACGTCCCCGACGACCCCGATATCCCCGGCGTCCCCGACAGCACCGCCTTCCGCAACCGGCTCCCCAGCTTCCCGCAGGACAGGGCGGAGGGCCACTGCCCCGAGGACCAAGCGGCGGCAGCGATGCTAGGGGACGCCCACCCCTCCTGCGCGGGGCTGCCGACGTCCCCCTCGCTGGACCCCAAGAGGAAGCCCCACCAAGAGGTGGAGGAGGCACTGCGGAGGCAGCCCCGGGTGGATTTGACCCGCTTGCCGCTGCCGCCGGGCGTCACCTCCTGCCGGGTGGTGCCCAGATCGGGCAAGGCGGGCGGCAAGCAGGCCAAGCGCCCCGCGCCGGCCGGCACCCCCAAGACGCAGGACACCTCCCCGCGGGACAACATGCCGCCCAAGAAGAAGAAGATGGTGGTGTGCCGGGTGGCAAAACACTCAAAAACCCCGCGGGAGGGCAAGCCGGACAGGGACGGCGAGGCGGCGGGTGGCAGCGGGCAGCAGGTGGGCAGCGGCGGGCACCAAGCGGGCGGCACCAAGCGCAGGGCATCTGAGGACACCAATGGGCCCGCCTCGGTGCCTGAGCGACCCAGAAGCCCTGGGGACGCCGGGGGGCAAAGCGCCCCGCCCCCGCCGCCCGCCCGCCCACCCCGCCCGCTGCTGGTCGAGAAGGCGCGCAGCACGCATCCCCGTGCCATGCGACCCCACGACAGGCTGCTGCGCAAAAAGGTCCAGGCCAAAACACTGCGCGGGCTGAGGACGCCCCGCACCGACCTGAGGGCCCACCTGCTGGCCTCCATCCAAAGCTTCCACCCGCTGGGGCAAAGGGTGAAGGCGGTGGGGCCGGTGCGCCAGCCGCCCGAGCCGGAGCCCCAGGCCGGCCCCAGCGTGCCCCCCAGGGTCCCCAGGCCCCTGCCCCCGGCCCCGACACCCAGCGCGGGGCCGGCTGCCTCCAAGCCCCCGGCTGACGGCGAGAAGGAGACGGCACCGGCGGCGGCGGCGGCGGCGGCGGCGGCGGCAGCGAGCACCAAGGCGCGCACCGGGGCTGCCGCCAAACCCAAGCGGCCCAGCTGGCTGCGCCTGTCGCCCACGGGGGGCCAAACCCCGCGGGAGGGGCTGCCGCAGCAGCTGCACATGCCGCCGCGGCTGCCGCGCCCGCCCGCCGACTCCGCGCTGCCGGCTGACTCCCGCTGGCCCCGGGCTATGCCCACCCCGCTGGAGGAGCAGGAGGAGTCCGTGCCCATCACGCCTGAGCAGCGGCCCGAGCGGGAGCGCATGAAGAAGCTGGCCCAGGAGGAGCGGGAGCGGGCGGCCCACCAGATGACACTGGGGCAGCTGCAGTTTTTTGTGCAGAGGGAGATCGACATGGAGATAGCCGACGCGTACGGCTACCCATAAGCCACCGCTCCAGCACCGTCCCCCCTAGCACCCACGCACAGAGCAGATCCGCGGGCAGGGACCTGCACCCACCCGCTCCAGCCCCAGCCCTCTCCCAGATCCCCCCGTTTCTGGTTTCATTCATTAAAAGGCTTGCGTGTTCGCTTTGCAGCGCCTCTCTCTGCCTGCGGCCATTTGCTCAGCGGGAGGGGGTGGGGGGGTGGCGTTTAACGCAGCCTCTGCCCACCCCGCGGGTGGCCGAGCTGGGCTGCGGATGGCCACCGAGACGATGGGTAGACGGGGCATCGCTCCGGGTGGCGGGCGCCCGTGGGAGAAACCACACTGATTCGCACCAACGCCGGGAGGACGGAGGCCTCCATCGCTGCCCCAGTACCGGCATCACCAGCACTGCCCCAGCACCAGCATCACTGCCGGCCAGCTGGATTCGGCCCTGGCAAGGAGCCGCGGCCGCCCCAGGGGGCCAGGCAGACACAGGCTCAGCGCCGAAAACGCAGCTCGCCCTGTGGCCGGCGAGCGGGCGTCGCTGGCCGAGGCTCGCGCGCCGAGATCCCGCAGCTGCCGCTGCAACGGCTGCGCGGATCGCTCGGCCCCCCTCTATGGCCTCGGCCGGCGCTGCCCGGACCTCATCCAGCAAAAGCCCCTGCCCACAGGCCAGCCCTGAGCCGCTCTCACGAGCAATTCGCAAACGGCCCGTGCCGACCGAGGCGAGAGGCCAGGACGCAAAGTATAGAAATAGAGGGGCCAATATTCTTTCACGCGCGTGCCGTGTCCCAGCCCAACTGGGGCAGCCCGAGTCTGCCTTTACGCAGGGTTCTTGTACTCCTCAATCCTTCAGGTACCAGACGACTTGACTAATCGCTCCCACCCACGCTACCGATTCCTAATCACAGTCCAACTTTGCAAAGCAGCATTCTTGCTGCTTGTCTACCGATCCGCATGTCCCTGGAGTCAGTCTCGCTGGAGTTACTGATCTCTGAGGCCGGACGACGCCGGCAGGGTTTCAAAGACGTGGCAGAGGGGCTAGGATGCTGCCGTTATCTTGCTGGGCCCGGGGTATCCTTTCTCCATCATGGACAGCTCTAAGCTTCCCGGAAGCAACGGCCTTGCTTCCAGGGCCGGGCTGTCCTTTCCTTTCTTTTCCTTCAGCGTGAGCAATACCACAGCCTCCAGGAAAACTCCACTGCCTCATCACATTGCAGGGTATCACGTGAACGCGGCGTCTCTCTCTCTCTCTCTCCCCCTCTCTCTCCACAAACAAAGCTAATACACTTTCATCCTATAAAGGCTGCTTGATGAAATGGTTAAGGAAGGGACTCTTCGTAACGTGCCCTGGGGGTCCCACCAGCCAGGGCCCCAAAAAGCCAGGGACAGGGTGACGGAGAGCCAGCAAACGGTGGGCTAGGACACCATCACGGCCCTGGGAAATCACCCTTGGGATGCGAAGCCATCATCCCGATGGCAAGCCACCGCTGGGATGAAAAACCATTGTGGGGGTGGGAACCCATCCTTCGGGACAGGAAAGCATGGGCAGGATGGGCAATCCTTGAGATGGGAAGCTGTTGCGGTAGGAAAAATCAACCCAGCGCAAGGCTGGCTGCAGCAGGTGCCGGCGGAATGAGCGCCGTGGAGACGAGGGCTGCTTGCCCCCAACAAACCCCAGCCTGACCAAGCGCCATGGCAGGTACAGCAGCAGGCTCCCGCTCCTCCCGGTGCTCCTGCCCTCCAGGTAGCCCCCCAGCCGGCTCTGCCCGCCAGTCTCTCACCCCATTGCTCCTCTGCGCTTCCCCCGACAGAGAGGTTCCCTCTCCGGCTGCCGAGGGCATCGGAGGTGCCCGGCGTGAGCTCCACCGCCCCGGCCATGCCGCCACCGGTCACTGCCGGCGTGCTGCCCTCCTCTGGCCCGGGGCTGCCGCCGTCCCGCGGGCCTGCTCGCGTGCACACCGTCACCTCCCAGCTGGCCCAGGCCACCGTCTGGCAGGGGGTGCCGGCGCCCCTGGGGGCCCCGGGCCAGCTGGTGCAGCTCCCCGGCGTGGTGCCGCTTCCCCCCGTGGTGCAGCTCCTCCCGATGACGCCGCTCCCCCGTGTCGTGCAGCTCCCTCACGGGGTGCAGCTCCCTCCCGTGGTGCAGCTCCCCCGCGGGGCGCAGCTCCCCACCGTGCCTGCTCCCTGGCCCCCTGCCTATGGCTGGGGACAGCAGGTGCTGACGGGGACGCTGCTGCCCCACCAGCCGGTGGGCCTGGCGCCGTGGGCCGTGGTCCAGGGGGAGCCCCTCTACCCCACGGGCTCCTGCCTGCTGCACGTCCCCGCCCGCCCCGGCCCCCCGCCACCCTGCCGCCCCGTGGCTCAGCACTGGCTGCAGGGCCCCCCTGTGCTCCACACCCTGCCCCGCAGTGCCCAGCAGCCGCCAGAGGCCTTCAAGGAGGATGCGGCGGCCAGCCAGGACAGCCACCCCGCTGCCAGCCTCCACCAGCCTGCCCTGGCTCCGCCAACCGGCACAACCACGACCAAGCCCAAAGGTGAGCATCTGCGGGTGGCAGAGCCCGCGGGCGCGCGGCCCGCGCCCAGGAAACCTTGCATCACCGCGGGGTTGGGTTGGCTTTGTTTGCTTTTTCAGCAGCGGCGACCACCCTGGCGGCCCGGGAGAAGCCCGCGGACCTGTCCGAGCAGGGGCCACACACCTTCGCCGAGGCCTTTCCTCAGCAGCCGGGTGACACCAACGTCAACGAGACGCTCGCCTGCCACCAAACCGCGCACGGCACCGAGGCCGTCCCCGACATCTCCGACAGCCCCGGCTTCACCGCCTTGGTCCGCCAGCTCCCCGGCCTCTCCCAGTACGTGGCGAAGGGCGGCTGCCCCAAGGAGCGAGCGGTGGTGGCGGGGCTGGGGGACAGCGAGGACACCGTCCTCGATGTCCCCAACGGCCCCGACTTCACCACCTCCCTCATCAAGCTCCCTGACCTCTCCGAGTACAGGGCAGGGGGCGCCGGCACCAAGCAGCGAGCGACGGCGGCGGCCATGCTGGCGCACAGCGAGGCCACGGCCCACGACGTCCCCGACGACCCCGATATCCCCGGCGTCCCCGACAGCACCGCCTTCCGCAACCGGCTCCCCAGCTTCCCGCAGGACAGGGCGGAGGGCCACTGCCCCGAGGACCAAGCGGCGGCAGCGATGCTAGGGGACGCCCACCCCTCCTGCGCGGGGCTGCCGACGTCCCCCTCGCTGGACCCCAAGAGGAAGCCCCACCAAGAGGTGGAGGAGGCGCTGCGGAGGCAGCCCCGGGTGGATTTGACCCGCTTGCCGCTGCCGCCGGGCGTCACCTCCTGCCGGGTGGTGCCCAGATCGGGCAAGGCGGGCGGCAAGCAGGCCAAGCGCCCCGCGCCGGCCGGCACCCCCAAGACGCAGGACACCTCCCCGCGGGACAACATGCCGCCCAAGAAGAAGAAGATGGTGGTGTGCTGGGTGGCAAAACACTCAAAAACCCCGCGGGAGGGCAAGCCGGACAGGGACGGCGAGGCGGCGGGTGGCAGCGGGCAGCAGGTGGGCAGCGGCGGGCACCAAGCGGGCGGCACCAAGCGCAGGGCATCTGAGGACACCAATGGGCCCGCCTCGGTGCCTGAGCGACCCAGAAGCCCTGGGGACGCCGGGGGGCAAAGCGCCCCGCCCCCGCCGCCCGCCCGCCCACCCCGCCCGCTGCTGGTCGAGAAGGCGCGCAGCACGCATCCCCGCGCCATGCGACCCCACGACAGGCTGCTGCGCAAAAAGGTCCAGGCCAAAACACTGCGCGGGCTGAGGACGCCCCGCACCGACCTGAGGGCCCACCTGCTGGCCTCCATCCAAAGCTTCCACCCGCTGGGGCAAAGGGTGAAGGCGGTGGGGCCGGTGCGCCAACCGCCCGAGCCGGAGCCCCAGGCCGGCCCCAGCGTGCCCCCCAGGGTCCCCAGGCCCCTGCCCCCGGCCCCGACACCCAGCGCGGGGCCGGCTGCCTCCAAGCCCCCGGCTGACGGCGAGAAGGAGACGGCACCGGCGGCGGCGGTGGCGGCGGCGGCGGCGGCGGCGGCAGCGAGCACCAAGGCGCGCACCGGGGCTGCCGCCAAACCCAAGCGGCCCAGCTGGCTGCGCCTGTCGCCCACGGGGGGCCAAACCCCGCGGGAGGGGCTGCCGCAGCAGCTGCACATGCCGCCGCGGCTGCCGCGCCCGCCCGCCGACTCCGCGCTGCCGGCTGACTCCCGCTGGCCCCGGGCTATGCCCACCCCACTGGAGGAGCAGGAGGAGTCCGTGCCCATCACGCCTGAGCAGCGGCCCGAGCGGGAGCGCATGAAGAAGCTGGCCCAGGAGGAGCGGGAGCGGGCGGCCCACCAGATGACACTGGGGCAGCTGCAGTTTTTTGTGCAGAGGGAGATCGACATGGAGATAGCCGACGCGTACGGCTACCCATAAGCCACCGCTCCAGCACCGTCCGCCCTAGCACCCACGCACAGAGCAGATCCGCGGGCAGGGACCTGCACCCACCCGCTCCAGCCCCAGCCCTCTCCCAGATCCCCCCGTTTCTGGTTTCATTCATTAAAAGGCTTGCGTGTTCGCTTTGCAGCGCCTCTCTCTGCCTGCGGCCATTTGCTCAGCGGGAGGGGGTGGGGGGGTGGCGTTTAACGCAGCCTCTGCCCACCCCGCGGGTGGCCGAGCTGGGCTGCGGATGGCCACCGAGACGATGGGTAGACGGGGCATCGCTCCGGGTGGCGGGCGCCCGTGGGAGAAACCACACTGATTCGCACCAACGCCGGGAGGATGGAGGCCTCCATCGCTGCCCCAGTACCGGCATCACCAGCACCGCCCCAGCACCAGCATCACTGCCGGCCAGCTGGATTCGGCCCTGGCAAGGAGCCGCGGCCGCCCCAGGGGGCCAGGCAGACACAGGCTCAGCGCCGAAAACGCAGCTCGCCCTGTGGCCGGCGAGCGGGCGTCGCTGGCCGAGGCTCGCGCGCCGAGATCCCGCAGCTGCCGCTGCAACGGCTGCGCGGATCGCTCGGCCCCCCTCTATGGCCTCGGCCGGCGCTGCCCGGACCTCATCCAGCAAAAGCCCCTGCCCACAGGCCAGCCCTGAGCCGCTCTCACGAGCAATTCGCAAACGGCCCGTGCCGACCGAGGCGAGAGGCCAGGACGCAAAGTATGGAAATAGAGGGGCCAATATTCTTTCACGCGCGTGCCGTGTCCCAGCCCAACTGGGGCAGCCCGAGTCTGCCTTTACGCAGGGTTCTTGTACTCCTCAATCCTTCAGGTACCAGACGACTTGACTAATCGCTCCCACCCACGCTACCGATTCCTAATCACAGTCCAACTTTGCAAAGCAGCATTCTTGCTGCTTGTCTACCGATCCGCATGTCCCTGGAGTCAGTCTCGCTGGAGTTACTGATCTCTGAGGCCGGACGACGCCGGCAGGGTTTCAAAGACGTGGCAGAGGGGCTAGGATGCTGCCGTTATCTTGCTGGGCCCGGGGTATCCTTTCTCCATCATGGACAGCTCTAAGCTTCCCGGAAGCAACGGCCTTGCTTCCAGGGCCGGGCTGTCCTTTCCTTTCTTTTCCTTCAGCGTGAGCAATACCACAGCCTCCAGGAAAACTCCACTGCCTCATCACATTGCAGGGTATCACGTGAACGCGGCGTCTCTCTCTCTCTCTCTCCCCCTCTCTCTCCACAAACAAAGCTAATACACTTTCATCCTATAAAGGCTGCTTGATGAAATGGTTAAGGAAGGGACTCTTCGTAACGTGCCCTGGGGGTCCCACCAGCCAGGGCCCCAAAAAGCCAGGGACAGGGTGACGGAGAGCCAGCAAACGGTGGGCTAGGACACCATCACGGCCCTGGGAAATCACCCTTGGGATGCGAAGCCATCATCCCGATGGCAAGCCACCGCTGGGATGAAAAACCATTGTGGGGGTGGGAACCCATCCTTCGGGACAGGAAAGCATGGGCAGGATGGGCAATCCTTGAGATGGGAAGCTGTTGCGGTAGGAAAAATCAACCCAGCGCAAGGCTGGCTGCAGCAGGTGCCGGCGGAATGAGCGCCGTGGAGACGAGGGCTGCTTGCCCCCAACAAACCCCAGCCTGACCAAGCGCCATGGCAGGTACAGCAGCAGGCTCCCGCTCCTCCCGGTGCTCCTGCCCTCCAGGTAGCCCCCCAGCCGGCTCTGCCCGCCAGTCTCTCACCCCATTGCTCCTCTGCGCTTCCCCCGACAGAGAGGTTCCCTCTCCGGCTGCCGAGGGCATCGGAGGTGCCCGGCGTGAGCTCCACCGCCCCGGCCATGCCGCCACCGGTCACTGCCGGCGTGCTGCCCTCCTCTGGCCCGGGGCTGCCGCCGTCCCGCGGGCCTGCTCGCGTGCACACCGTCACCTCCCAGCTGGCCCAGGCCACCGTCTGGCAGGGGGTGCCGGCGCCCCTGGGGGCCCCGGGCCAGCTGGTGCAGCTCCCCGGCGTGGTGCCGCTTCCCCCCGTGGTGCAGCTCCTCCCGATGACGCCGCTCCCCCGTGTCGTGCAGCTCCCTCACGGGGTGCAGCTCCCTCCCGTGGTGCAGCTCCCCCGCGGGGCGCAGCTCCCCACCGTGCCTGCTCCCTGGCCCCCTGCCTATGGCTGGGGACAGCAGGTGCTGACGGGGACGCTGCTGCCCCACCAGCCGGTGGGCCTGGCGCCGTGGGCCGTGGTCCAGGGGGAGCCCCTCTACCCCACGGGCTCCTGCCTGCTGCACGTCCCCGCCCGCCCCGGCCCCCCGCCACCCTGCCGCCCCGCGGCTCAGCACTGGCTGCAGGGCCCCCCTGTGCTCCACACCCTGCCCCGCAGTGCCCAGCAGCCGCCAGAGGCCTTCAAGGAGGATGCGGCGGCCAGCCAGGACAGCCACCCCGCTGCCAGCCTCCACCAGCCTGCCCTGGCTCCGCCGACCGGCACAACCACGACCAAGCCCAAAGGTGAGCATCTGCGGGTGGCAGAGCCCGCGGGCGCGCGGCCCGCGCCCAGGAAACCTTGCATCACCGCGGGGTTGGGTTGCCTTTGTTTGCTTTTTCAGCAGCGGCGACCACCCTGGCGGCCCGGGAGAAGCCCGCGGACCTGTCCGAGCAGGGGCCACACACCTTCGCCGAGGCCTTTCCTCAGCAGCCGGGTGACACCAACGTCAACGAGACGCTCGCCTGCCACCAAACCGCGCACGGCACCGAGGCCGTCCCCGACATCTCCGACAGCCCCGGCTTCACCGCCTTGGTCCGCCAGCTCCCCGGCCTCTCCCAGTACGTGGCGAAGGGCGGCTGCCCCAAGGAGCGAGCGGTGGTGGCGGGGCTGGGGGACAGCGAGGACACCGTCCTCGATGTCCCCAACGGCCCCGACTTCACCACCTCCCTCATCAAGCTCCCTGACCTCTCCGAGTACAGGGCAGGGGGCGCCGGCACCAAGCAGCGAGCGACGGCGGCGGCCATGCTGGCGCACAGCGAGGCCACGGCCCACGACGTCCCCGACGACCCCGATATCCCCGGCGTCCCCGACAGCACCGCCTTCCGCAACCGGCTCCCCAGCTTCCCGCAGGACAGGGCGGAGGGCCACTGCCCCGAGGACCAAGCGGCGGCAGCGATGCTAGGGGACGCCCACCCCTCCTGCGCGGGGCTGCCGACGTCCCCCTCGCTGGACCCCAAGAGGAAGCCCCACCAAGAGGTGGAGGAGGCGCTGCGGAGGCAGCCCCGGGTGGATTTGACCCGCTTGCCGCTGCCGCCGGGCGTCACCTCCTGCCGGGTGGTGCCCAGATCGGGCAAGGCGGGCGGCAAGCAGGCCAAGCGCCCCGCGCCGGCCGGCACCCCCAAGACGCAGGACACCTCCCCGCGGGACAACATGCCGCCCAAGAAGAACAAGATGGTGGTGTGCCGGGTGGCAAAACACTCAAAAACCCCGCGGGAGGGCAAGCCGGACAGGGACGGCGAGGCGGCGGGTGGCAGCGGGCAGCAGGTGGGCAGCGGCGGGCACCAAGCGGGCGGCACCAAGCGCAGGGCATCTGAGGACACCAATGGGCCCGCCTCGGTGCCTGAGCGACCCAGAAGCCCTGGGGACGCCGGGGGGCAAAGCGCCCCGCCCCCGCCGCCCGCCCGCCCACCCCGCCCGCTGCTGGTCGAGAAGGCGCGCAGCACGCATCCCCGTGCCATGCGACCCCACGACAGGCTGCTGCGCAAAAAGGTCCAGGCCAAAACACTGCGCGGGCTGAGGACGCCCCGCACCGACCTGAGGGCCCACCTGCTGGCCTCCATCCAAAGCTTCCACCCGCTGGGGCAAAGGGTGAAGGCGGTGGGGCCGGTGCGCCAACCGCCCGAGCCGGAGCCCCAGGCCGGCCCCAGCGTGCCCCCCAGGGTCCCCAGGCCCCTGCCCCCGGCCCCGACACCCAGCGCGGGGCCGGCTGCCTCCAAGCCCCCGGCTGACGGCGAGAAGGAGACGGCACCGGCGGCGGCGGCGGCGGCGGCGGCGGCGGCGGCGGCGGCAGCGAGCACCAAGGCGCGCACCGGGGCTGCCGCCAAACCCAAGCGGCCCAGCTGGCTGCGCCTGTCGCCCACGGGGGGCCAAACCCCGCGGGAGGGGCTGCCGCAGCAGCTGCACATGCCGCCGCGGCTGCCGCGCCCGCCCGCCGACTCCGCGCTGCCGGCTGACTCCCGCTGGCCCCGGGCTATGCCCACCCCGCTGGAGGAGCAGGAGGAGTCCGTGCCCATCACGCCTGAGCAGCGGCCCGAGCGGGAGCGCATGAAGAAGCTGGCCCAGGAGGAGCGGGAGCGGGCGGCCCACCAGATGACACTGGGGCAGCTGCAGTTTTTTGTGCAGAGGGAGATCGACATGGAGATAGCCGACGCGTACGGCTACCCATAAGCCACCGCTCCAGCACCGTCCCCCCTAGCACCCACGCACAGAGCAGATCCGCGGGCAGGGACCTGCACCCACCCGCTCCAGCCCCAGCCCTCTCCCAGATCCCCCCGTTTCTGGTTTCATTCATTAAAAGGCTTGCGTGTTCGCTTTGCAGCGCCTCTCTCTGCCTGCGGCCATTTGCTCAGCGGGAGGGGGTGGGGGGGTGGCGTTTAACGCAGCCTCTGCCCACCCCGCGGGTGGCCGAGCTGGGCTGCGGATGGCCACCGAGACGATGGGTAGACGGGGCATCGCTCCGGGTGGCGGGCGCCCGTGGGAGAAACCACACTGATTCGCACCAACGCCGGGAGGACGGAGGCCTCCATCGCTGCCCCAGTACCGGCATCACCAGCACTGCCCCAGCACCAGCATCACTGCCGGCCAGCTGGATTCGGCCCTGGCAAGGAGCCGCGGCCGCCCCAGGGGGCCAGGCAGACACAGGCTCAGCGCCGAAAACGCAGCTCGCCCTGTGGCCGGCGAGCGGGCGTCGCTGGCCGAGGCTCGCGCGCCGAGATCCCGCAGCTGCCGCTGCAACGGCTGCGCGGATCGCTCGGCCCCCCTCTATGGCCTCGGCCGGCGCTGCCCGGACCTCATCCAGCAAAAGCCCCTGCCCACAGGCCAGCCCTGAGCCGCTCTCACGAGCAATTCGCAAACGGCCCGTGCCGACCGAGGCGAGAGGCCAGGACGCAAAGTATGGAAATAGAGGGGCCAATATTCTTTCACGCGCGTGCCGTGTCCCAGCCCAACTGGGGCAGCCCGAGTCTGCCTTTACGCAGGGTTCTTGTACTCCTCAATCCTTCAGGTACCAGACGACTTGACTAATCGCTCCCACCCACGCTACCGATTCCTAATCACAGTCCAACTTTGCAAAGCAGCATTCTTGCTGCTTGTCTACCGATCCGCATGTCCCTGGAGTCAGTCTCGCTGGAGTTACTGATCTCTGAGGCCGGACGACGCCGGCAGGGTTTCAAAGACGTGGCAGAGGGGCTAGGATGCTGCCGTTATCTTGCTGGGCCCGGGGTATCCTTTCTCCATCATGGACAGCTCTAAGCTTCCCGGAAGCAACGGCCTTGCTTCCAGGGCCGGGCTGTCCTTTCCTTTCTTTTCCTTCAGCGTGAGCAATACCACAGCCTCCAGGAAAACTCCACTGCCTCATCACATTGCAGGGTATCACGTGAACGCGGCGTCTCTCTCTCTCTCTCTCTCCCCCTCTCTCTCCACAAACAAAGCTAATACACTTTCATCCTATAAAGGCTGCTTGATGAAATGGTTAAGGAAGGGACTCTTCGTAACGTGCCCTGGGGGTCCCACCAGCCAGGGCCCCAAAAAGCCAGGGACAGGGTGACGGAGAGCCAGCAAACGGTGGGCTAGGACACCATCACGGCCCTGGGAAATCACCCTTGGGATGCGAAGCCATCATCCCGATGGCAAGCCACCGCTGGGATGAAAAACCATTGTGGGGGTGGGAACCCATCCTTCGGGACAGGAAAGCATGGGCAGGATGGGCAATCCTTGAGATGGGAAGCTGTTGCGGTAGGAAAAATCAACCCAGCGCAAGGCTGGCTGCAGCAGGTGCCGGCGGAATGAGCGCCGTGGAGACGAGGGCTGCTTGCCCCCAACAAACCCCAGCCTGACCAAGCGCCATGGCAGGTACAGCAGCAGGCTCCCGCTCCTCCCGGTGCTCCTGCCCTCCAGGTAGCCCCCCAGCCGGCTCTGCCCGCCAGTCTCTCACCCCATTGCTCCTCTGCGCTTCCCCCGACAGAGAGGTTCCCTCTCCGGCTGCCGAGGGCATCGGAGGTGCCCGGCGTGAGCTCCACCGCCCCGGCCATGCCGCCACCGGTCACTGCCGGCGTGCTGCCCTCCTCTGGCCCGGGGCTGCCGCCGTCCCGCGGGCCTGCTCGCGTGCACACCGTCACCTCCCAGCTGGCCCAGGCCACCGTCTGGCAGGGGGTGCCGGCGCCCCTGGGGGCCCCGGGCCAGCTGGTGCAGCTCCCCGGCGTGGTGCCGCTTCCCCCCGTGGTGCAGCTCCTCCCGATGACGCCGCTCCCCCGTGTCGTGCAGCTCCCTCACGGGGTGCAGCTCCCTCCCGTGGTGCAGCTCCCCCGCGGGGCGCAGCTCCCCACCGTGCCTGCTCCCTGGCCCCCTGCCTATGGCTGGGGACAGCAGGTGCTGACGGGGACGCTGCTGCCCCACCAGCCGGTGGGCCTGGCGCCGTGGGCCGTGGTCCAGGGGGAGCCCCTCTACCCCACGGGCTCCTGCCTGCTGCACGTCCCCGCCCGCCCCGGCCCCCCGCCACCCTGCCGCCCCGCGGCTCAGCACTGGCTGCAGGGCCCCCCTGTGCTCCACACCCTGCCCCGCAGTGCCCAGCAGCCGCCAGAGGCCTTCAAGGAGGATGCGGCGGCCAGCCAGGACAGCCACCCCGCTGCCAGCCTCCACCAGCCTGCCCTGGCTCCGCCGACCGGCACAACCACGACCAAGCCCAAAGGTGAGCATCTGCGGGTGGCAGAGCCCGCGGGCGCGCGGCCTGCGCCCAGGAAACCTTGCATCACCGCGGGGTTGGGTTGGCTTTGTTTGCTTTTTCAGCAGCGGCGACCACCCTGGCGGCCCGGGAGAAGCCCGCGGACCTGTCCGAGCAGGGGCCACACACCTTCGCCGAGGCCTTTCCTCAGCAGCCGGGTGACACCAACGTCAACGAGACGCTCGCCTGCCACCAAACCGCGCACGGCACCGAGGCCGTCCCCGACATCTCCGACAGCCCCGGCTTCACCGCCTTGGTCCGCCAGCTCCCCGGCCTCTCCCAGTACGTGGCGAAGGGCGGCTGCCCCAAGGAGCGAGCGGTGGTGGCGGGGCTGGGGGACAGCGAGGACACCGTCCTCGATGTCCCCAACGGCCCCGACTTCACCACCTCCCTCATCAAGCTCCCTGACCTCTCCGAGTACAGGGCAGGGGGCGCCGGCACCAAGCAGCGAGCGACGGCGGCGGCCATGCTGGTGCACAGCGAGGCCACGGCCCACGACGTCCCCGACGACCCCGATATCCCCGGCGTCCCCGACAGCACCGCCTTCCGCAACCGGCTCCCCAGCTTCCCGCAGGACAGGGCGGAGGGCCACTGCCCCGAGGACCAAGCGGCGGCAGCGATGCTAGGGGACGCCCACCCCTCCTGCGCGGGGCTGCCGACGTCCCCCTCGCTGGACCCCAAGAGGAAGCCCCACCAAGAGGTGGAGGAGGCGCTGCGGAGGCAGCCCCGGGTGGATTTGACCCGCTTGCCGCTGCCGCCGGGCGTCACCTCCTGCCGGGTGGTGCCCAGATCGGGCAAGGCGGGCGGCAAGCAGGCCAAGCGCCCCGCGCCGGCCGGCACCCCCAAGACGCAGGACACCTCCCCGCGGGACAACATGCCGCCCAAGAAGAAGAAGATGGTGGTGTGCCGGGTGGCAAAACACTCAAAAACCCCGCGGGAGGGCAAGCCGGACAGGGACGGCGAGGCGGCGGGTGGCAGCGGGCAGCAGGTGGGCAGCGGCGGGCACCAAGCGGGCGGCACCAAGCGCAGGGCATCTGAGGACACCAATGGGCCCGCCTCGGTGCCTGAGCGACCCAGAAGCCCTGGGGACGCCGGGGGGCAAAGCGCCCCGCCGCCCGCCCGCCCACCCCGCCCGCTGCTGGTCGAGAAGGCGCGCAGCACGCATCCCCGTGCCATGCGACCCCACGACAGGCTGCTGCGCAAAAAGGTCCAGGCCAAAACACTGCGCGGGCTGAGGACGCCCCGCACCGACCTGAGGGCCCACCTGCTGGCCTCCATCCAAAGCTTCCACCCGCTGGGGCAAAGGGTGAAGGCGGTGGGGCCGGTGCGCCAACCGCCCGAGCCGGAGCCCCAGGCCGGCCCCAGCGTGCCCCCCAGGGTCCCCAGGCCCCTGCCCCCGGCCCCGACACCCAGCGCGGGGCCGGCTGCCTCCAAGCCCCCGGCTGACGGCGAGAAGGAGACGGCACCGGCGGCGGCGGCGGCGGCGGCGGCGGCGGCGGCGGCAGCGAGCACCAAGGCGCGCACCGGGGCTGCCGCCAAACCCAAGCGGCCCAGCTGGCTGCGCCTGTCGCCCACGGGGGGCCAAACCCCGCGGGAGGGGCTGCCGCAGCAGCTGCACATGCCGCCGCGGCTGCCGCGCCCGCCCGCCGACTCCGCGCTGCCGGCTGACTCCCGCTGGCCCCGGGCTATGCCCACCCCGCTGGAGGAGCAGGAGGAGTCCGTGCCCATCACGCCTGAGCAGCGGCCCGAGCGGGAGCGCATGAAGAAGCTGGCCCAGGAGGAGCGGGAGCGGGCGGCCCACCAGATGACACTGGGGCAGCTGCAGTTTTTTGTGCAGAGGGAGATCGACATGGAGATAGCCGACGCGTACGGCTACCCATAAGCCACCGCTCCAGCACCGTCCCCCCTAGCACCCACGCACAGAGCAGATCCGCGGGCAGGGACCTGCACCCACCCGCTCCAGCCCCAGCCCTCTCCCAGATCCCCCCGTTTCTGGTTTCATTCATTAAAAGGCTTGCGTGTTCGCTTTGCAGCGCCTCTCTCTGCCTGCGGCCATTTGCTCAGCGGGAGGGGGTGGGGGGGTGGCGTTTAACGCAGCCTCTGCCCACCCCGCGGGTGGCCGAGCTGGGCTGCGGATGGCCACCGAGACGATGGGTAGACGGGGCATCGCTCCGGGTGGCGGGCGCCCGTGGGAGAAACCACACTGATTCGCACCAACGCCGGGAGGACGGAGGCCTCCATCGCTGCCCCAGTACCGGCATCACCAGCACCGCCCCAGCACCAGCATCACTGCCGGCCAGCTGGATTCGGCCCTGGCAAGGAGCCGCGGCCGCCCCAGGGGGCCAGGCAGACACAGGCTCAGCGCCGAAAACGCAGCTCGCCCTGTGGCCGGCGAGCGGGCGTCGCTGGCCGAGGCTCGCGCGCCGAGATCCCGCAGCTGCCGCTGCAACGGCTGCGCGGATCGCTCGGCCCCCCTCTATGGCCTCGGCCGGCGCTGCCCGGACCTCATCCAGCAAAAGCCCCTGCCCACAGGCCAGCCCTGAGCCGCTCTCACGAGCAATTCGCAAACGGCCCGTGCCGACCGAGGCGAGAGGCCAGGACGCAAAGTATGGAAATAGAGGGGCCAATATTCTTTCACGCGCGTGCCGTGTCCCAGCCCAACTGGGGCAGCCCGAGTCTGCCTTTACGCAGGGTTCTTGTACTCCTCAATCCTTCAGGTACCAGACGACTTGACTAATCGCTCCCACCCACGCTACCGATTCCTAATCACAGTCCAACTTTGCAAAGCAGCATTCTTGCTGCTTGTCTACCGATCCGCATGTCCCTGGAGTCAGTCTCGCTGGAGTTACTGATCTCTGAGGCCGGACGACGCCGGCAGGGTTTCAAAGACGTGGCAGAGGGGCTAGGATGCTGCCGTTATCTTGCTGGGCCCGGGGTATCCTTTCTCCATCATGGACAGCTCTAAGCTTCCCGGAAGCAACGGCCTTGCTTCCAGGGCCGGGCTGTCCTTTCCTTTCTTTTCCTTCAGCGTGAGCAATACCACAGCCTCCAGGAAAACTCCACTGCCTCATCACATTGCAGGGTATCACGTGAACGCGGCGTCTCTCTCTCTCTCTCTCCCCCTCTCTCTCCACAAACAAAGCTAATACACTTTCATCCTATAAAGGCTGCTTGATGAAATGGTTAAGGAAGGGACTCTTCGTAACGTGCCCTGGGGGTCCCACCAGCCAGGGCCCCAAAAAGCCAGGGACAGGGTGACGGAGAGCCAGCAAACGGTGGGCTAGGACACCATCACGGCCCTGGGAAATCACCCTTGGGATGCGAAGCCATCATCCCGATGGCAAGCCACCGCTGGGATGAAAAACCATTGTGGGGGTGGGAACCCATCCTTCGGGACAGGAAAGCATGGGCAGGATGGGCAATCCTTGAGATGGGAAGCTGTTGCGGTAGGAAAAATCAACCCAGCGCAAGGCTGGCTGCAGCAGGTGCCGGCGGAATGAGCGCCGTGGAGACGAGGGCTGCTTGCCCCCAACAAACCCCAGCCTGACCAAGCGCCATGGCAGGTACAGCAGCAGGCTCCCGCTCCTCCCGGTGCTCCTGCCCTCCAGGTAGCCCCCCAGCCGGCTCTGCCCGCCAGTCTCTCACCCCATTGCTCCTCTGCGCTTCCCCCGACAGAGAGGTTCCCTCTCCGGCTGCCGAGGGCATCGGAGGTGCCCGGCGTGAGCTCCACCGCCCCGGCCATGCCGCCACCGGTCACTGCCGGCGTGCTGCCCTCCTCTGGCCCGGGGCTGCCGCCGTCCCGCGGGCCTGCTCGCGTGCACACCGTCACCTCCCAGCTGGCCCAGGCCACCGTCTGGCAGGGGGTGCCGGCGCCCCTGGGGGCCCCGGGCCAGCTGGTGCAGCTCCCCGGCGTGGTGCCGCTTCCCCCCGTGGTGCAGCTCCTCCCGATGACGCCGCTCCCCCGTGTCGTGCAGCTCCCTCACGGGGTGCAGCTCCCTCCCGTGGTGCAGCTCCCCCGCGGGGCGCAGCTCCCCACCGTGCCTGCTCCCTGGCCCCCTGCCTATGGCTGGGGACAGCAGGTGCTGACGGGGACGCTGCTGCCCCACCAGCCG
>NW_028121069.1:0-31052 GCF_965183815.1 Platalea leucorodia
CCCCCCCCCCGCCGGGATTGGGAGGGCGGAGGGGGTCCCGGTTTGGGGGGGCAGTAGGGACCCCCCCCCCCCCCAAACCACACAGGGCCCCCCCCCAAACTGGGGGGGAATTGGGGACCCCCCCGGGGGGGGAGGGGGGCATAGGGGACCCCCAGTGACACGGGGGGGGGGCAGGGATTTGGGGGACCCCCCCATGGCACTTGGGGACCCCCCAGTGATGGGGGGGGTCAGTGCCCCCCCCCGGGCTTCAGGACCCCCCAAAACCGGGGGGGGAGGGGACTGGGGACCCCCCCCCAAGTTGAGGGGGGGGCAGCCCCACTTCTAGGGGTCCCCCTGGGTTTTGGGGGGCCCCCCCTCAGGGTTTGGGCCCCCCCCTGGGTTTTGGGGTCCCCCCCCCAGGTTTTGGCACCCCCCTGGTTTTGGGGACCCCCTCCCCAAGCTTGGGGGCCCCCCCTCAGTTTTGGGGTTCCCCCCCCAGCTTTGGGGTCCCTCTCCCAGGGCTTTGGGGACTCCCCCGGTGTCGGGGACCCCCCCGGGTTTCGGGGCCCCCCCCCCGGGTTTCAGGACCCCCCTGGTATCAGGCCCCCCCCGGGCTTTGGGGACTCCCCCGGTGTCGGGGACCCCCCCGGGTTTCAGGGACCCCCCCCAGGATTAGGGTCCCCCCCCGGGTTTCGGGGACCCCCCCGGGTTTCAGGACCCCCCTGGTATCAGGCCCCCCCCGGTATCGGGCCCCCCCCCCCCCCGGTTTGGGGCCCCCCCCCCGGGTTTGGGGCCCCCCCCCCGGGTTTGGGCCCCCCCCCGGGTTTCGGGGACCCCCCCGGGTTTCGGGGCCCCCCCCTGTATCGGGCCCCCCCCGGGTTTGGGGACCCCCCCCAGGTTTGGGCCCCCCCCTGGTTTCGGGCCCCCCCCCGGGTTTCGGGGCCCCCCCCCCCGGGTTTGGGGGCCCCCCCCCCGGGTTTGGGGCCCCCCCCCGGTTTGGGGGCCCCCCCGTGGGCCCCCCCGCGGCCCCTAGCGCATGCGGTAGTCGGTGGAGCAGGAGAGCTCGCACAGCTGCCCCTTGAAGTCCAGGTCGATGGTGAAGTCCAGGTCCCGCTGCGGGGGGGGGGGGGGGCGTCAGGGGGACCCCGAAACCGGGGGGGGGACCCCAAAACGCGGGGGGGCCCCCCCCAAACCCAACGGGACCCCCCCCAGACCTACAGGGACCGCCCAGGGTCCCCCCCAAGTCCCCAAGACCCCCCCGATGTCCCCAAGGACCCCAGGGTCCCCCCAATGTCCCCGTGTCCCCCCCCCGGTGTCCCCAGGGTCCCCCCCTGTCCCCAAGGTGCCCCCCAATGTCCCTGTGTCCCCCCCCAATGTCCCCAGGGTCCCCCCAATGTCCCCCAGGTCCCCCCCGATGTCCCCAGGGTCCCCCCCTGTCCCCAAGGTGCCCCCCAATGTCCCTGTGTCCCCCCCCAATGTCCCCAGGGTCCCCCCAATGTCCCCCAGGTCCCCCCGATGTCCCCAGGGTCCCCCCCTGTCCCCAAGGTTCCCCCCAATGTCCCCAGGGTCCCCCCATCCCCATGTGTCCCCCCGATGTCCCCAGGGTCCCCCCCGATGTCCCCAGTGTCCCTGTGTCCCCCCCCGATGTCCCCAGGGTCCCCCCCTGTCCCCAAGGTCCTGCCCCTGTCCCCAAGTGTCCCCAGGGTCCCCCTGATGTCCCTGGTGCTCCCCAATGTCCCCAGGGACCCCCCCGATGTCCCCAAGGTCCTGTCTGTGTCCCCAGGGTCCCCCCCCCGTCCCCAGGGTCCCCCCCGGTGTCCCCAAGTGTCCCCAAGGTCCCTGGCCTCACGTTCTCGGCCTTGGGCTCGTGGGGATGGCGAAGCCCCCACAGCTTGGAGCGGCCCCCGTCCCTCTCTGTCCCCAAAGTCCTGCCTGTGTCCCTCCCCCGCTGTCCCCCAATGTCCCCAGGGTCCCCCCGATGTCCCCTCGATGTCCCCAGGGTCCTGCCTGTGTCCCCGCTGTCCCCCCAGTGTCCCCAACGTCCCCGCTCGCGCTGTTCTTGGGTGTTGGGCTTCATGGGGACGGTGAAGACCCCCGGAGCTTGGAGCGGCCCCCCCGTCCCCCCGGTGTCCCCAATGTCCCCCCGGTGTCCCCAACGTCCCCTCGGTGTCCCCAACGTCCCCACTCTCCCCCCGCTGTCCCCCCAGTGTCCCCAACGTCCCCGCTCGCGCTGTTCTTGGGTGTTGGGCTTCATGGGGATGGTGAAGACCCCCGGAGCTTGGAGCGGCCCCCCCGTCCCCCCGGTGTCCCCAATGTCCCCCCGGTGTCCCCAACGTCCCCTCGGTGTCCCCAACGTCCCCTCGGTGTCCCCAATGTCCCCACTGTCCCCCTGCTGTCCCCCCAGTGTCCCCAACGTCCCCGCTCGCGCTGTTCTTGGGTGTTGGGCTTCATGGGGACGGTGAAGACCCCCGGAGCTTGGAGCGGCCCCCCCGTCCCCCCGGTGTCCCCAATGTCCCCTCGGTGTCCCCAACATCTCCTCGGTGTCCCCAATGTCCCCTCGGTGTCCCCAATGTCCCCACTGTCCCCCTGCTGTCCCCCCAGTGTCCCCAACGTCCCCGCTCGCGCTGTTCTTGGGTGTTGGGCTTCATGGGGACGGTGAAGACCCCCGGAGCTTGGAGCGGCCCCCCCGTCCCCCCGGTGTCCCCAATGTCCCCCCGGTGTCCCCAACGTCCCCTCGGTGTCCCCAACATCCCCTCGGTGTCCCCAATGTCCCCACTCTCCCCCCAATGTCCCCAGTGTCCCCAACGTCCCCGCTCGCGCTGTTCTTGGCGTTGGGCTTCATGGGGACGGTGAAGACCCCCGGAGCTTGGAGCGGCCCCCCCGTCCCCCCGGTGTCCCCAATGTCCCCCCGGTGTCCCCAACGTCCCCTCGGTGTCCCCAACATCCCCTCGGTGTCCCCAATGTCCCCACTGTCCCCCTGCTGTCCCCCCAGTGTCCCCAACGTCCCCGCTCACGCTGTTCTTGGCGTTGGGCTTCATGGGGACGGTGAAGACCCCCGGAGCTTGGAGCGGCCCCCCCGTCCCCCCGGTGTCCCCAATGTCCCCCCGGTGTCCCCAACGTCCCCTCGGTGTCCCCCCAGTGCCCCCAGTGCCCCCCCCGCTCACGTTGTTCTTGGCGTTGGGCTTCATGGTGATGGTGCCGAAGATCTCCTCCCCCGTCTTGACGGTGAGGTAGTCCTCCATGTAGAACACGGTCTGCTTCCAGTGCGTGTAGGGGGACTCGGGGCCTGGGGACAGGGGGGGCGTGGGGACACGGGGGGACACGGGGGGGCATGGGGGGGCATGGGGGGGACTCGGGGCCTGGGGACAGGGGGGGCCGTGGGGACACGGGGGGACACGGGGGGGGACACGGGGCCTGGGGAGACGGGGGACCGGGGGGACACGGAGGGGCACAGGGGGGACTCGGGGCCTGAGGACAGGGGGGGCCGTGGGGACACGGGGGGGGGACCGTGGGGACACGGGGGGGGACACGGGGGGGGACCGTGGGGACACGGGGGGGCACGGGGGGGCACGGGGGGGGACACAGGGGGGACTCGGGGCCTGGGGACGGGGGGGGGACCGGGGGGACACGGGGGGGCATGGGGGGGACTCAGGGCCTGGGGACACGGGGGGGGACCGTGGGGACACGGGGGGACATGGGGGGGGACACGGGGGGGACACAGGGCCTGGGGAGACGGGGGACCGTGGGGACACAGGGGGACACGGGGGGACACGGGGGGGACTCGGGGCCTGGGGACAGGGGGGGACACTGTGAGGACATGGGGGGGACACGGGGGGGACACAGGGCCTGGGGACACAGGGGGGACCGTGGGGACATGGGGGGACATGGGGGAACACGGGGGGGACACGGGGGGGACACGGGGCCTGGGGACAGGGAGGGACATGGGGGGGGGCATGGGGGGGACACACTGTGGGGACACAGGGGGACACGGGGGGACACCATGGGGACATGGGGGGACACGGGGGCGCGGCACGGGGGGGAACATGGGGGGGACACAGGGGGGACACGGGGGGGGGGGGCACGGGGGGGGCACACCGTGGGGACACAGGGGGGGACACGGGGGGACCGTGGGGACATTGGGGACACAGGGGGGGGGGGACACCGTGGGGACATGGGGGGGGACATGGGGCCTGCGGACAGCGGGAGGGGGGGACGGGACAGGGGGGACACGGGGGGGGGGACACGGGGGGGGGGGGACACAGGGGGGGGGGACACGGGGGGACGGGGGGGGGCCCCCACGGCGCCTGGGACCCCCGGGGTGAGGGGAGGGGACCCCCCCAGGCCCCGCCCCCTGCTCCATGGTTAACGCCCCTTTAGCCCCGCCCCTCGGGCCAGCTCCGCCCCGGAGGATCCTGATAGGGCCCTGCCCGTGACCACGCCCCCTCAGGGACTGGCCCCACCCCCTCAGGGAGACCCCGCCCCTGCTCTAGAACCTGGGGTAGGTCCCTGCAAATGGCCCCGCCCACTTTGAGGCTGGCTCCGCCCCCTCAGCAACTACCCCACCCCCTTCTGTAGCCAGCCCCGCCCCCTCAATAACTAGCCCCACCCACTCATCTGGCTCCACCCCCTCAACCACTGGCCCCGCCCCCGGGAAGCCCCGCCCCTGCTTCCTGCTGTAGCAGCCATTGCCCTCATGGCCAGAAGGAAGGTGATTGGTCCCTGAGGTTGGCCCCACCCCCTTTGGGGCTGACCACGCCCCCTTGAGAATGAGCCCCGCCCCCTCAGCAACTGACTCTACCAACTGGCTCCTCCCCTTCTGCAGCTAGCCCCACCCCCTCAACAACAGGCTCCGCCCACTCACCTGGCTCCACCCACTGGCCCCACCCCCTCACAGAGGCCACGCCCCTGCTCCCTGCTCTGGAAGCCATTGCTCTCATGGCCACAGGGAAGGTGATTGGTCCCTGAGGTTGGCCCCACCCCTTCTGCAGCTAGCCCCGCCCCTCAACAACTGGCCCCACCCCCTCACCCATTGGCCCCACCCCCTCACAGAGGCCACGCCCCTGCTCCCTGCTCTGGAAGCCATTGCTCTCATGGCCACAGGGAAGGTGATTGGTCCCTGAGGTTGGCCCCTCCCCTTTTGCAGCTAGCCCCACCCCTCAACAACAGGCTCCACCCACTCATCTGGCCCCTCCCCTTCTACAGCTAGCCCCACCCCCTCAACCACTGGCTCCACCCCCTCAGGGAGGCCCCGCCCCTGCTCCCTGCTCTGGAAGCCATTGCTCTCATGGCTACAGGGAAGGTGATTGGTCCCTGAGGTTGGCCCCTCCCCTTTTGCAGCTAGCCCCGCCCCTCAACAACAGGCTCCACCCACTCATCTGGCCCCTCCCCTTCTACAGCTAGCCCCACCCCCTCACCCACTGGCTCCACCCCCTCAGGGAGGCCCCGCCCCTGCTCCCTGCTCTGGAAGCCATTGCTCTCATGGCCACAGGGAAGGTGATTGGTCCCTGAGGTTGGCCCCACCCCTTCTGCAGCTAGCCCCGCCCCTCAACAACTGGCCCCACCCACTCAAATGGCCCCACCTCTTCTAGCTCCACCCCCTCACCCACTGGCTCCACCCCCTCAGGGAGGCCCCGCCCCTGCTCCCTGCTCTGGAAGCCATTGCCCCCATGGCTACAGGGAAGGTGATTGGTCCCTGAGGTTGGCCCCTCCCCTTTTGCAGCTAGCCCCGCCCCTCAACAACAGGCTCCACCCACTCATCTGGCCCCTCCCCTTCTACAGCTAGCCCCACCCCCTCAACCACTGGCTCCACCCCCTCAGGGAGGCCCCGCCCCTGCTCCCTGCTCTGGAAGCCATTGCTCTCATGGCTACAGGGAAGGTGATTGGTCCCTGCGGCCGGCCCCGCCCCCCGGGGCTGGCCCCGCCCCCCCGCGGCCCCGCCCCCTCACTGGTGGAGAAGCCGGTGCGCTTGTGGCAGCGGGTGAACTCGATGTTGAAGTAGGCGACGAGGGCGTGGACGTAGTCGTTGCGCTTCACCTGGAGGCAGAAGGGCGCCGTGAAGGTCAGCTCCTCCACCTTCACCGTGTAGATGTCCACCTCCTGCGGGGGGGGCACGTCAGGGGGCTGCGCCCCAAAAACAGCCTCGGGGGGGGGGGCCTGCACCCTGAAACTGGCCCTGGGGGGGCACGTCAGGGGGCTGCGCCCCAAAAACAGCCTCGGGGGGGGGGGGGCCTGCACCCTGAAACTGGCCCTGGGGGGGCACGTCAGGGGGCTGCGCCCCAAAAACAGCCTCGGGGGGGGGGGCCCGCACCCCGAAACCGGCCCTGGGGGGGCATGGCAGGGGGCTGCGCCCCAAAAACCGCCTCGGGGGGGGGGCCCCGCACCCCGAAACCGGCCCTGGGGGGGCACGGCAGGGGGCTGCGCCCCAAAAACCGCCTCGGGGGGGGGCCTCGCACCCCGAAACCGGCCCTGGGGGGGCCCTGCACCCCGAAACCGGCCCTGGGGGGGGACCCTGAACCCACCTCCTGCGGGGGGGGCACGTCAGGGGGCTGCGCCCCAAAAACCGCCTCGGGGGGGGCCCCGCACCCCGAAACCGGCCCTGGGGGGGCACGTCAGGGGGCTGCGCCCCAAAAACTGCCTCAGGGGGGGCCCCGCACCCCGAAACCGGCCCTGGGGGGGCCCTGCACCCCGAAACTGGCCCTGGGGGGGGACCCTGAACCCACCTCCTGCGGGGGGGGCACATCAGGGGGCTGCGCCCCAAAAACCGCCTCGGGGGGGGGCCCTGCACCCCGAAACAGGCCCTGGGGGGGACCCGAACCCCCCTCCTGCGGGGGGGGGGCACGTCAGGGGGCTGCGCCCCAAAAATTGCCTTGGGGGGGGGCCCCACACCCCCAAACCGGCCCTGGGGGGACCCCAAACCCACCTCCTGCAGGGGGGGCACGGCCGGGGCAGGGAACCCCCCCTTTGGCAGCCCCCCGGGACCCCCAAAGGGGCAGGGGCCCCCCAAACCCCACTCTGGGGCACAGGCAGAGGCGAGGCAGCCCCCGGGACCCCCCAAAGGGGCAGGGTCCCCCCAAACCCCACTCTGGGGCACAGGCAGAGGCGAGGCAGCCCCCCGGGACCCCCAAAGGGGCAGGGGCCCCCCAAACCCCACTCTGGGGCACAGGCAGAGGCGAGGCAGCCCCCCGGGACCCCCCAAAGGGGCAGGAGCCCCCCCAAACCCCGCTCTGGGGAGCGGGCAGAGGCGAGGCAGCCCCCCGGGACCCCCCAAAGGGGCAGGAGCCCCCCCAAACCCCGCTCTGGGGAGCGGGCAGAGGCGAGGCAGCCCCCCGGGACCCCCCAAAGGGGCAGGGGCCCCCCAAACCCCGCTCTGGGCAGCGGGCAGAGGCGAGGCAGCCCCCCGGGACCCCCCAAAGGGGCAGGGGCCCCCCAAACCCCGCTCTGGGCAGCGGGCAGAGGCGAGGCAGCCCCCCGGGACCCCCCAAAGGGGCAGGGGCCCCCCAAACCCCGCTCTGGGCAGCGGGCAGAGGCGAGGCAGCCCCCCGGGACCCCCCAAAGGGGCAGGGGCCCCCCAAACCCCGCTCTGGGCAGCGGGCAGAGGCGAGGCAGCCCCCCGGGACCCCCCAAAGGGGCAGGGGCCCCCCAAACCCCGCTCTGGGGCACAGGCAGAGGCGAGGCAGCCCCCCGGGACCCCCCAAAGGGGCAGGAGCCCCCCCAAACCCCGCTCTGGGCAGCGGGCAGAGGCGAGGCAGCCCCCCGGGACCCCCCAAAGGGGCAGGGGCCCCCCAAACCCCGCTCTGGGGCACAGGCAGAGGCGAGGCAGCCCCCCGGGACCCCCCAAAGGGGCAGGGGCCCCCCAAACCCCGCTCTGGGCAGCGGGCAGAGGTGAGGCAGCCCCCCGGGACCCCCCAAAGGGGCAGGAGCCCCCCCAAACCCCACTCTGGGGCACAGGCAGAGGTGAGGCAGCCCCCCGGGACCCCCCAAAGGGGCAGGAGCCCCCCCAAACCCCGCTCTGGGCAGCGGGCAGAGGCGAGGCAGCCCCCCGGGACCCCCCAAAGGGGCAGGGGCCCCCCAAACCCCGCTCTGGGCAGCGGGCAGAGGTGAGGCAGCCCCCCGGGACCCCCCAAAGGGGCAGGAGCCCCCCCAAACCCCACTCTGGGGCACAGGCAGAGGCGAGGCAGCCCCCGGGACCCCCCAAAGGGGCAGGAGCCCCCCCAAACCCCGCTCTGGGGCACAGGCAGAGGCGAGGCAGCCCCCCGGGACCCCCCAAAGGGGCAGGAGCCCCCCCAAACCCCACTCTGGGGCACAGGCAGAGGCGAGGCAGCCCCCCGGGACCCCCCAAAGGGGGCAGGAGCCCCCCCAAACCCCGCTCTGGGCAGCGGGCAGAGGCGAGGCAGCCCCCCGGGACCCCCCAAAGGGGCAGGGGCCCCCCAAACCCCGCTCTGGGCAGCGGGCAGAGGTGAGGCAGCCCCCCGGGACCCCCCAAAGGGGCAGGAGCCCCCCCAAACCCCGCTCTGGGGAGCGGGCAGAGGCGAGGCAGCCCCCCGGGACCCCCCAATGGGGCAGGGGCCCCCCAAACCCCGCTCTGGGCAGCGGGCAGAGGCGAGGCAGCCCCCCGGGACCCCCCAAAGGGGCAGGGGCCCCCCAAACCCCGCTCTGGGCAGCGGGCAGAGGCGAGGCAGCCCCCCGGGACCCCCCAAAGGGGCAGGAGCCCCCCCAAACCCCACTCTGGGGCACAGGCAGAGGTGAGGCAGCCCCCCGGGACCCCCCAAAGGGGCAGGAGCCCCCCCAAACCCCGCTCTGGGCAGCGGGCAGAGGCGAGGCAGCCCCCCGGGACCCCCCAAAGGGGCAGGGGCCCCCCAAACCCCGCTCTGGGCAGCGGGCAGAGGTGAGGCAGCCCCCCGGGACCCCCCAAAGGGGCAGGAGCCCCCCCAAACCCCACTCTGGGGCACAGGCAGAGGCGAGGCAGCCCCCGGGACCCCCCAAAGGGGCAGGAGCCCCCCCAAACCCCGCTCTGGGGCACAGGCAGAGGCGAGGCAGCCCCCCGGGACCCCCCAAAGGGGCAGGAGCCCCCCCAAACCCCACTCTGGGGCACAGGCAGAGGCGAGGCAGCCCCCCGGGACCCCCCAAAGGGGGCAGGAGCCCCCCCAAACCCCGCTCTGGGCAGCGGGGCAGAGGCGAGGCAGCCCCCCGGGACCCCCCAAAGGGGCAGGGGCCCCCCAAACCCCGCTCTGGGCAGCGGGCAGAGGTGAGGCAGCCCCCCGGGACCCCCCAAAGGGGCAGGAGCCCCCCCAAACCCCACTCTGGGGCACAGGCAGAGGCGAGGCAGCCCCCGGGACCCCCCAAAGGGGCAGGAGCCCCCCCAAACCCCGCTCTGGGGCACAGGCAGAGGCGAGGCAGCCCCCGGGACCCCCCAAAGGGGCAGGAGCCCCCCCAAACCCCGCTCTGGGGCACAGGCAGAGGCGAGGCAGCCCCCCGGGACCCCCCAAAGGGGCAGGAGCCCCCCCAAACCCCACTCTGGGGCACAGGCAGAGGCGAGGCAGCCCCCCGGGACCCCCCAAAGGGGGCAGGAGCCCCCCCAAACCCCGCTCTGGGCAGCGGGCAGAGGCGAGGCAGCCCCCCGGGACCCCCCAAAGGGGCAGGGGCCCCCCAAACCCCGCTCTGGGCAGCGGGCAGAGGTGAGGCAGCCCCCCGGGACCCCCCAAAGGGGCAGGAGCCCCCCCAAACCCCACTCTGGGGCACAGGCAGAGGTGAGGCAGCCCCCCGGGACCCCCCAAAGGGGCAGGGTCCCCCCAAACCCCACTCTGGGGCACAGGCAGAGGCGAGGCAGCCCCCCGGGACCCCCCAAAGGGGCAGGGGCCCCCCCAGACCCCGCTCTGGGCAGCGGGCAGAGGTGAGGCAGCCCCCCGGGACCCCCCAAAGGGGCAGGAGCCCCCCCCAACCCCACTCTGGGGCACAGGCGAGGCAGCCCCCGGGACCCCCCAAAGGGGCAGGGGCCCCCCCAAACCCAGCTCTGGGGAGCGGGCAGAGGCGAGGCAGCCCCCCGGGACCCCCCAAAGGGGCAGGGGCCCCCCCAAACCCACCTTGATGAGGCAGGCGTTGGTAACGAGCTGCTTGGGGTCCACCACGTCGACGAGGGGCTCCTTGATGGCCACGTCCTTGATGCAGGACATGTCGAAGCCGTAGACGTTCTCCCACCCTGGGGGAGGGGGAAGCAGATGGCAATTTGGGGGGGCCGCACACGATTTGGGGACCCCCCCCTGAACCCCCCTTTTTCCCCCCCAAACTCACAGTGGATTTTGTAGTCCTTGTACTGCCGGTCCTCGATGGCCGTCACGTAGAGCGTCGCCCGGTCGGGGAAGATGAGGCCGTCGGGGGTCTGGGGGAGACACGGGGGGGGTCAGGGGGGTCCCCAAAATCTGGTCGGGGGGGGGGGTGAGGGGTCTGGGGAGGGTTTTGGGGGGCTCCTCAGTCTCAGCAGCCCCTCAGTGTGGGGGAGGGGGTGATGGATGGGGAGATTTGGGGGGCCAAGGTGGGGTGGGAGGAGGTTTCGGGGGTCCTGGGGGTCTGGGGAGTTTTTTGGGGGTCCTGGGGGGTCCCAGGGGCCCCCAAACCCCGCAAACACTTGGTGTGTGGAATGAGATGGGTTTGCAGGAGCTGCAGTGGGATGGGGGGGCACGGGTGGGGTTTGGGGGGTCCTGGGGGGGCTGTGGGGAAGTTTTGGGGGGTCCTTGGGGGTGACAGGGGGCTGTGGGGGGGGTCCTGGGGGCTTTTAGGGGGGTCCCGGGGGCCCCCAAACCCTCCAGATGCTCGGTGTGTGTAATGAGATGGATTTTTAGGAGCTGCAGTGGGATGAGGGGGTGTGGAAGGGATTTGGGGGGGCATGGGGGCTGTGGTGTAGTTCTGGGGGGTCCTGGGGGGTTTTGGGGGGTCCTGGGGGCCCCCAAACCCCCCAAACGCTCGGTGTGTGGGAAGAGGTGGATTTGCAGGAGCTGCAGTGGGATGGGGGCCATGGAGGGGATTTGGGGGGTCCTGGGGGGCTGTGGGGGAGTTTTGGGGGTCCTGGGGGTTTTGGGGGGGGCATGGGGGGCTGTGGGGGAGTTTTGGGGGTCCTGGGGGCTTTTAGGGGGGTCCTGGGGGCCCCCAAACGCTCAGTGTGTGGGATGAGGTGGATTTATAGGAGCTACAGCGGGATGGGGGCCATGGAGGGGATTTGGGGGGTCCTGGGGGGGCTGCAGGGGCATTTTGGGGGGTACTGGGGGGTCCTGGGGGGCTGTGGGGGGGCTGTGGGGGGTCCTGGGGGTTTTGGAGGGTCGTAGGAGGGTTTTGGGGGGTCCCGGGTGCCCCCCAAACACTTGTGGGCACAGAAGGAGGTGGATTTGCAGGAGCTGCAGGGGGGCAGGGAGGGCGTTGGGGGATTTTGGGGGGCGCGGGGGGTTTCGGGGGGCCGGGGCCCCCCCAGACCCACCAGCCACTTGTCGCGGGCGTAGATGACGGTGTTGAGCATGGACTCGTAGAAGAGGCAGTAGCCCATCCACTCGCTGATGATGATGTCGACCTTCTCCACCGGCAGCTCCACCTCCTCCACCTTCCCCTTGATGATGGAGACCACTGCGGGGAAAAGGGGGGTCAGGGGGGCACTGGGAGGCACTGGGAGGCACTGGGAGGCACTGGGAGGCACTGGGAGGCAGGAGGGGGGCACTTATGGGACCCAGGGGAGCAGTTGAGGGGTTGGGGGGGGCAGTTAGGGGGCTCAAGGGGACACTTAGGCAGCCCAAGTATAGCTGGGGGCAATTAGGGGGCTCGGGGGGGCAGTTAGGGGGCCCAGATATAGCTGGGGGGCAATTAGGGGGCTTCAGGGGGGCAGATAAGGGGCTCGGGGGGGCAGATAAGGGGCTCGGGGGGGCAGATAAGGGGACCCAGATATAGCTGGGGGCAATTAGGGGGCTCGGGGGGCAGTTAGGGGGCCCAGATATAGCTGGGGGCAATTAGGGGGCTCAGGGGGGCAGATAAGGGGCTCGGGGGGGTAATTAGGGGGCCCAGATATAGCTGGGGGCAATTAGGGGGCTCAGGGGGGCAGATAAGGGGGCCCAGGTATAGCTGGGGGGCAATTAGGGGGCTCGGGGGCAGTTAGGGGTCCAGTGGGAACAGTTGGGGGTCCCAGGGTATCTGGGGGGCAGTTGGGGGGCCCAGGTATAGCTGGGGGGCACTTAGGGGGCTCAGGGGGGCAGTTAGGGGGCCTGGAAAGAGGCTGGGGGGCACATAGGGGGGCCAGGGGTAGCTGGGGGGCAGTTGGGGGGCTCAGGGGGGAGCAGTTAGGGGTCCTGGGGTATCTGGGGGGCAGTTAGAGGCACTTAAGGGTCCAGGGGGGCAGTTAAGGGGCAATGAGGGGTCCGGGGGGGCAGTTAGGGGTCTGGGGGGGCAGTTAGGGGGCAGTGAGGGGTCTGGGGAAGCAGTTAGGGGTCCGGGGGGGGGCAGTGAGGGGGCAGTTAGGGGTCCGGGGGGGCAGTTAGGGGGCAGTTAGGGGTCCGAGGGGGGCAGTTAGGGGTCTGGGGGGGGGCAGTTAGGGGGTCTCTCACCATGGTCCAGCTTATTGGCCTTGACGATCTTGACGGCGTAGTCGGAGATGCTGGAGCACTCGATCTGCGGGAGGGGGCACAGCAGTGAGCCGGGGCCCCCCAAACCCCCCCAAACCCCCCCCAGGGACCCCCCAAACCCCCCAGGGACCCCCCCAAACCCCCCAGGGACCCCCCCAAACCCCGCGGCTCACCCCGATGACGCGGCGGGCGCCGGCCTTGGCGGCGAACATGCAGAGGATGCCGGTGCCGCTGCCGACGTCCAGCACCACCTTGTCCTTGAAGAGGTGCCGGTTGTGGAACATGGAGTTGCGGTAGGTCAGCGTCCGCACCTCGTCCTTCAGCATCTCCTGGGGGGGGGGGGGGGAGCGTTTGGGGGGGCCTCCTGCACCCCAAAAAACCCCGGGGGACCCCCCCAAAGTCCCCCCGGACCCCCCCAAAGTCCCCCCAGCCCGCCTGACCCCCCCTGACCCCCCCAAGCCCCATCCTGCACCCCCAAAGCCCACCCCATCCTTCAGCAGCTCCTGGGGGGAGGCATTTGGGGGGGGCCCTGCACCCCAAAAAAACCCCTGGGGACCCCCCCAAAGTCCCTCCAGCCCCTCTGAGCCACCCTGACCCCCTCCCTGAGCTGCCCTGACCCCCCCGAGCCACCCTGAGACCCATCCTGCACCCCCAAAGCCCACCCAATCCTTCGGCAGCTCCTGGGGGGCAATAGGGGGGGATTTGGGGGGGGCCCCTGCACCCCCAAAAAAACCCCTGGGGACCCCCCCAAAGCCCCCCAAGCTGCCCTGACCCCCCCTGAACTGCCCTGAGACCCCCCCCCAAGCCCCCTCCTGCACCCCCAAAGCCCACCCCATCCTTCGGCAGCTCCTGGGGGGGCAATGGGGGGGGATTTGGGGGGAGGCCCTGCACCCCAAAAACCCCTGGGGACCCCCCAAAGTCTCCCCAGCCCCCCAAGCTGCCCTGACCCCCCCCAAGACCCCCCCAAACCCCATCCTGCACCCCCCAAGCCCACTCCATCCTTGAGCAGCTCCTAGGGGGAAAAAGCGGGGATTTGGGGGGGCCCCTGCACCCCAAAAAACCCCCTGAACCCCCCCAAAACCCCCTGCCCCCCCCACCCCCCACCTCCTTCTTGAGCATCCTGGAGGGGAACAATTTGGGGGGGGTATGGAAATTTGGGGGGGCCCCGCAAGGAAATTTGGGAGGGGTAAAGACCCCACAGCCCCCCCAAAAACCCGCTGCTGTGAGCACCGAGGGGGCAAAAGGACCCCCCAAAGCCCCCTCCCGGCCGCTCCACAGCCCCCCCTTGGCTTGGGGGGGGGGTTTTGGGGTGCCCCGGGGGGGTTTTGGGGTGCCCCGGGGGGGGTCCCCGCTACCTCGTGGATGCCGAAGTGGGCGTAGGAGTCGAAGTAGTAATCCTTGGAGGTCATCTCCTCGGCCGAGGGCTTGGCGCTGCTCTCCCCGGGGGGGCACGAAACCTGGGGGGGGTGGGGGGGGGAAAAGGGGGGGGACCAGGGGGTGTGGGGGAAAAAGGGGGGGACCCCATCAGACCCCCAGCCCCCCCCAAATACCCCTGGGATCCCCCCCAAGTCCTATCGCTCGCTCGGACACAGGGCTGCGGCGGGGGGTGTGTGGGTGTAGGGGGGTTTTGGGGGGCTTGGGTGGGAAATTGGGGGGGGCCTGGGTTTTTTTTTTTTTTGGGGGGGGGGGCTGGGTTTTTGGGGGGCCCTGGGGGGTTTTGGGGGGTTTAAAGGATATTTACATCTTCTAGCGGCGTCTGGAGGCTCATCCCGTTAGCCAGGGTGGCTACAAACGTCTAGGAGAGAGGAAGGGAGAGACGTCAACCCCGGGGGGGCCGGGGGACCCCCAAAATGGGACGGGGGGGGGACCCCCAAAATGGGACGGGGGGGGGGGCCAGAGCCCATGGGGGGCTGGTGGGGGCTCGGAGGCGGGGTGGGCATTGAGGGTTTGGGAGTCTAAGGACCCCATTTTTGGGGGGCAGTGAGGGGCTTGGGGGGGGCTCAGGAGCCCAATTTGGGGGGGACTCAGGACTTCAAATTAGGGGTACAGTGAGGGTTTGGGGAGTCAAGACCCCATTTGGGGGGGCAGTGATGGTTTGGGGGGGCCTCAGGACCTTGATTTAGGGGGGCAGAGGGAGTTTGGGGGGCTCAGGACCCCATTTTGGGGTGCAGAGGGGTTCAGGGGGGCTCAGGACTTGAATTTAAGGGTGCAGGGAGGGTTTGGGGGGGTCACGACCCCATCTTGGGGGGCAGTGATGGTTTGGGGGGGCTCAGGACCTTGATTTAGGGGGCAGAGGGGGTTTGGGGGGGCTCAGGACCCCGTTTGGGGGGGGAGTGTGAGGATTTGGGGGGGGCTGTGATGATTTGGGGGCTCAGGACCCCATTTTGGGAGCAGTGAGATTTGGGGGGCTCATGACCCGTTTTGGGGGGGCAGAGGGGGTTTGGGGGGGCTCAGGACCCCGTTTTGGCGGGCAGAGGGGGTTTGGGGGGGCTCAGGACCCCGTTTTGGGGGGCAGAGGGGGGTTTGGGGGGGCTCAGGACCCCATTTTGGGGGGCAGAGGGGGTTTGGGGGGGGCTCAGGACCCCGTTTTGGGGGGGGCAGAGGGGGGTTTGGGGGGGCTCAGGACCCCGTTTTGGGGGGCAGAGGGGGGTTTGGGGGGGGCTCAGGACCCCGTTTTGGGGGGGGCCGAGGGGGTCTGGGGGGGGCTCAGGACCCCCGTTTTGGGGGGCAGGAGGGGGGTCTGGGGGGGCTCAGGACCCCCGTTTTCAGGGGCTGGGACCCCAAAGCGGGGGCAGCTCATGGCGGGGGGGGGGGGGGGGCAGTTTTGGGGGGGGCAGCAGCTCCTGTGTCCGCCCCCCTCCCTCACCCCACGGCGGGTCTGGGTCACCCCCCCTGTCACGACAGGCCTCCCCCCAAGTCATGATAGGACCCCCCCCCCAAGCCACGACAGGCCCCCCCAATGTCATGACAGACCCCTCCAGAGTCACGATACGACCCCCCAGTCATTACAAGACCCCACAAAGCCACGACAGAACCCCCCCCAATCACGACAGCCCCCCCCCACTATCACGACAGGCCCCGCCTCTATCGCTGTGCCCCCCCCTTTGTTCCCGCGGTGGCGGGGAGCCGCGTGGCGGGGGCGGGGCCGTGAATTGGGGGGGGGGGGTGTGGGGGGGAAGGGGGGGGTCCGCCCCCCCCCCACGTGATCCCACCGCCACGTGGCCCCTCCCCCCCACGTGCGCGAGGGGCCGGCCGCGCCCCCCCCCCCCTTAACGGACCCCCCGGGCCCCCTCAGAGCCCCCCCCCCACTATGGCCCCCCCCCGCCGAGCCCCCCCAGCCCCATTATGGCCCCCCCCCCGAGCCCCCCCAGCGCCCCCCCGGGCCCCATTCCGACCCCCTCGACCCCTCCCACCCTAATTCTGCCCCCCCAGGCGCGTTCCGCCCCCCCCCGAGCCCCCCCCAGCCCCATTATGGCCCCCCCAGGGCCCCCTCAGAGCCCCCGGGCCCCTCAGGCCCCATTTTAGGCCCCCCCTCCAGGCCCTCACAGGCCCCCCCAGCCCCATTAAAGCCCCCCAACCCCATTAAAGCCCCCCCCAGCCCCCTCAGCGCCCCCCCCGCCCCCCTCAGCGCCCTCCCAGCCCCCTCAGAGCCCCCCGGCCCCCTCAGGCCCCATTTTAGACCCCCCCCTCCAGGCCCCTCACAGCCCCCCCCCCTTAAAGCCCCCCCCAGCCCCATTAAAGCCCCCCCCCGCCCCATGAAAGCCCCCCCCCCGCCCCATTAACCCCCCCCCAGCCCCATTCAAGCCCCATTAAAGCCCCCCCGGCCCCCTGAAGGCCGCCGGCCCCCGCTCACCTCCATGATGCAGTTCGCCGCCTCCGCCATCTTGTGAGCGCCAGGAGCGGCCCCCTCCCCGCCGCCCGCTCCTTTTATATCGGGGGGCGGGGCGGAGCGCGGCCCCCTTCGCCTTCCCATTGGTCGCCGCTCGCAAGCGGCGCGGCCCATTGGGCGGGGAGGATGCCGCTCGCCCGCCGGCTCCGCCCCACCGCGCGGGCGCCGCAGGGGGCGGGCCCGCGGGGGATACGATTGGACGGCGAGGTGTCAGTCAAGGGAGACTGGGGAGCCACGCCCCCGCGCCGGCGAAGCACCGCCCCCGAGCGTGCTCATAGGCCGGGAGCGACGCCAGTCACGGCATGCCCCGCCCACGGGAAGCCCCGCCCCTGCGCAGAGCGCCCCAGGGTGGCGGGGAGGACGATGGCCCCAGTTCAGCCCCATAGAGCCCAGTTTGGGCCCCATAGAGACCCCAGTTCAGCCCCACAGCGGCCCCCAGTTCCGCCCCATACTGCCCCCAGTTCCGCCCCCCAGCAGCCCCAGTTCAGCCCCATACAAGCCCCGGTTTGGGCCCATACTGGCCCCAGTTTGGCCCCAGTTCCGCCCCCCAGTTCAGCCCCATACTGGCCCCAGTTCCGCCCCCAGCAGCCACAGTTTGGGCCCATACTGGCCCCAGTTTGGCCCCAGTTCAGCCCCATACTGGCCCCAGTTTGGCCCCAGTTCAGCCCCATACTGGCCCCAGTTCTGCCCCAGTTCAGCCCCATACTGGCCCCAGTTCCGCCCCAGTTCAGCCCCATACTGGCCCCAGTTCCGCCCCATACTGGCCCCAGTTCCACCCCATACTGCCCCCAGTTCCACCCCAGTTCAGCCCCATACTGGCCCCAGTTCCACCCCAGTTCAGCCCCATACTGGCCCCAGTTCCGCCCCCAGCAGCCCCAGTTTGGGCCCATACTGGCCCCAGTTCAGCCCCATACTGGCCCCAGTTCCGCCCCAGTTCAGCCCCATACTGGCCCCAGTTCAGCCCCATACTGGCCCCAGTTCCACCCCAGTTCAGCCCCATACTGGCCCCAGTTCCGCCCCAGTTCAGCCCCATACTGGCCCCAGTTCCGCCCCATACTGGCCCCAGTTCCGCCCCAGTTCCGCCCCATACTGGCCCCAGTTCCACCCCAGTTCCGCCCCATACTGGCCCCAGTTCCACCCCAGTTCAGCCCCATACTGGCCCCAGTTCCGCCCCAGCAGCCCCAGTTTGGGCCCATACTGGCCCAGTTCTGCCCCAGTTCCGCCCCATACTGGCCCCAGTTCCACCCCAGTTCAGCCCCCAGCAGCCCCAGTTCAGCCCCATACTGGCCCCAGTTCCACCCCAGTTCAGCCCCATACTGGCCCCAGTTCCGCCCCAGTTCCGCCCCATACTGGCCCCAGTTCAGCCCCATACTGGCCCCAGTTCCACCCCAGTTCCGCCCCATACTGGCCCCAGTTCAGCCCCATACTGGCCCCAGTTCCACCCCAGTTCCGCCCCATACTGGCCCCAGTTCAGCCCCATACTGGCCCCAGTTCCGCCCCAGCCAGGGCACCACTAAAAATCACCGTTTTGGTTTAATTCCGGCAGGAGCCGCCCCAGGTCCGCGGGGGAGGGGCGGGGGGAGGGTCCCGGGGGGGGGGGGGGGGGGGAGGGGAGGGGACCCCGGGGGGGGGGGAGGGGACCCCCGGGGGAGGGGGGGGAGGGGTCCCCGTCACCAGGTGGGGGGGCCGAAGCGGGCCACCAGCCGCTCCTGCGCGTCCAGGTCCTTCTGCACCTTCCGCCGCATGTAGAAAATGGGGCAGTCGCGGCTGGGGGGAGACGGGGACGTTGGGGACATCGTGGGGGACACGGGGACATCGTGGGGGACACAGGGGCGTTGGGGACGTCGAGGGGGACACGGGGACGTTGGGGACATCGTGGGGGACATGGGGATGTTGTGGGGGATGTCATGGGGGACACGGGGACGTTGGGGACGTTGAAGGGGACACGGGGACGTTGGGGACATCGTGGGGGACGTTGGGGACATCGTGGGGGACACGGGGACGTTGGGGACGTCGAGGGGGGACACGGGGATGTTGGGGATGTTGGGGACATCGTGGGGGACAGGGGGACATTGGGGACATTGTGGGGGACATGGGGATGTTGTGGGGGACGTCATGGGGGACACGGGGACGTTGGGGACGTCGAGGGGGACACGGGGACATCGTGGGGGACATGGGGGCGTTGGGGACGTCGAGGGGGACACGGGGACATCGTGGGGGACACGGGGACGTTGGGGACATCGTGGGGGACATGGGGACATCGTGGGGGACACAGGGACGTTGGGGACATCGAGGGGGCCAGGGGGACGTTGGGGACATCGTGGGGGACGTTGGGGACATTGTGGGGGACACAGGGACGTTGGGGACCATCGAGGGGGGACACAGGGACATCGTGGGGTACACGGGGACATTGGGGACGTCGAGGGGGACATGGGGACGTTGGGGACGTTGGGGTCGTCATGGGGGACATGGGGACGTTGTGGGGGATGTCTAGGGGGACAGGGGGACGTTGGGGACGTTGGGGACATCGAGGGGGACACGGGACGTTGGGGACATCGAGGGGGACAGGGGGACATCAAGGGGGACAGGGGGATGTCATGGGGGACATGGGGACATCATGGGGGACAAGGGGACGTTGGGGATGTTGGGGACATCGTGGGGGACATGGGGACATCATGGAGGACATGGGGATGACGTTGGGGACATGGGGACAGCGGGAGGGGCGTTGAGGGGACACGGGGATGGCATTGGGGACAGTGGGGGGACATTGGGGACAGTGTTGGGGACAGTGTTGGGGACGTTGAGGACACAGGGATGGCGTTGGGGACAGTGTTGGGGACATTGGGGACACGGGGATGATGATGGGGATGTTGGGGACATGGGGACAACGTTGGGGACATGGGGACGATGTTGGGGGACGTTGGGAACATGGGGATGGTGTTGGAGACGTTGGGGACAACGTTGGGGACGTTGGGGGACATGGGGACGTTGGGGACAACATTGGGGACGTTGGGGACATGGGGACGATGTTGGGGACATTGGGGACATGGGGATGATGGGAACGATGTTGGGGGACGTTGGGGACAGTGTTGGGGGACATTGGGGACGATGTTGGGGACGATGTTGGGGGACGTTGGGGACATGGGGATGTTGGGGACATTGGGGACATGGGGATGTTGGGGACATGGGGACGATGTTGGGGGACGTTGGGGGACAGTGTTGGGGACATTGGGGACGATGTTGGGGACGATGTTGGGGGACGTTGGGGACATGGGGATGATGTTGGGGACGTTGGGACATGGGGATGTTGGGGACATGGGGACGATGTTGTGGGACGTTGGGGACATGGGGATGTTGGGGACGTTGGGGACATGGGGACGTTGGGGACATTGGGGATGATGTTGGGGGACGTTGGGGACATGGGGGACGTTGGGGACATTGGGAACATTGGGGACATTGGGGATGTTGGGGACGATGTTGGGGACGTGGGGGGACGTTGGGGCCACAGGGCAGGCGATGGGTGACACGGGGTGACGCGGGGGTGACACGGGGTGACGGGGGGTGACACGGGGTGACACGGGGTGACGGGGGGTGACGGGGGGTGACGCGGTGAGGCGGGGGTGACGCGGGGGGAGGGTCACCTGGTGCAGAGGACGTCCTCGTGCAGGGAGCCCTGGCAGCGCTGGCACTGGCTCCAGAGGCGGGCGAAGCGCTCCTCCAGCCCCGCCAGGCGGGAGACCTGCGGGCGCAGGGTGAGGGCGCCACCCACGGCGCCACCCCCCCGCCCCACGGCGGGGAGCACCCTGCCCCACGGCGGGACCCATGGCGGGGACCCCCCCTGCCCCACGGCGGGGAGCACCCTGCCCCACGGCGGGACCCATGGCGGGGAGCACCCTGCCCCACGGCGGGGAGCACCCTGCCCCACGGCGGGACCCATGGCGGGGAGCACCCTGCCCCACGGTGGGACCCATGGCGGGACCCCCCCAGCCCCACGGCGGGGACCCCAGTGTCTGGGACCCCCATGGGGGGACCCCAGCACCCAGCCCCACCCTAACCCTAACCATAACCCCCCCTGCCCCACAGCAGGGACCCACAGAGGGGACCCCAGCCCCACAGCAGGGACCCACAGCAGGGACCCCCCCCTGCCCCACAGAGGGGACCCAGAAGCCCAGGACCCCCATGGGGGGGGACCCCAGCACCCAGACCCCCACCCCAGCCCAGGGGACCCCCCCCCTGCCCCACAGTGGGGACCCCAGCCCCACGGCGGGGACCCACAGAGGGGACCCTGGCCTCTGGGCCCCACAGTGGGGACCTCAGCCCCACCACAGGCCCCCCCCCCTGCCCCACGGAGGGGACTCAGGAGCCCAGAACCCCCGTGGGGGGGGACCCCAGCACCCAGACCCCCACCCCAGCCCAGGGGACCCCCCCCCTGCCCCACAGCGGGGACCCCAGCCCCACAGCAGGGACCCACGGCGAGGACCCCAGCCCCACCACAGGCCCCCCCCTGCCCCACGGAGGGGACCCAGGAGCCCCAGGACCCCCGTGGGGGGGGACCCCAGCCCCCAGGCCCCCCCCCAGCCCCACAGAGGGGACCCCCAGCCCCACGGCGGCGCCCGAGCCCCCCAAAACCGCGCCTGCCCCCCACCTCTTTCTGGTAGAGCTCCGACTCCTGCTGCCGGCAGAAATCGCACACCGCACCTGGGGGGGGGGGGGGGGGGGAGAGGGGAAACGGGGGGCGATTGGGGCCCGATCCTGCGTGGGGGCGGGGGGCGGGGGGCGGGGGACCCCGCGGGGGGGGCCCCGTCATTTTTGGGGGGTCCCCGCTCACCGTGGTGGGGCAGGACGGCCCGGCACCCCACGCAGGTGCTGCGCTTGGTGGCGAAGGCCAGCAGCCCCCCGACCTTGGCCGTCAGCACCGTCTTGCAGCGCGTGTGCTCCCCCTCTGCGGCGGCGGGAAAAAGAGGGGTCGGGGGGGGCCCCCCAAAACCCCCCGACCCCCCCAAAACCCCCTGACCCCCCCCCAACCCCCCCCCCCCCGGGACCCCCCAAACCCCTCGGGACCCCCCAAACCCAGCCCCATCCTGCTCCAGGGGCTCCCCTTGGTGGTGGGGTGCTGGAGGGGGGCCTGGGGAGGGGGGATTTGGGGGAGCTGGGGGGGGGATTTTGGGGTCCCCCGGGGGATTTTGGGGTCCCTGCGGTGGATTTTGGGGGGTCCCAGGGGCTCAGGGGGGATTTTGGGGTCCCTGCAGTGGATTTTGGGGTCCCCCGGGGGCTCAGGGGGGATTTTGGGGTCCCTGCGGTGGATTTTGGGGGGTCCCAGGGGCTCAGGGGGGATTTTGGGGTCCCTGTGGTGGATTTTGGGGGTCCCCCGGGGGCTCAGGGGGGATTTTGGGGTCCCCGCAGTGGATTTTGGGGGGGTCCCAGGGGCTCAGGGGGGATTTTGGGGTCCCTGGGGGGGGGATTTTGGGGTCCCCTGGGGGCTCAGGGGGGATTTTGGGGTCCCCTGGGGTGGATTTTGGGGTCCCTGCGGTGGATTTTGGGGTCCCCCAGGGGCTCAGGGGGGATTTTGGGGTCCCTGCGGTGGATTTTGGGGTCCCCCAGGGGCTCAGGGGGGATTTTGGGGTCCCTGGGGGGGGATTTTGGGGTCCCCCGGGGGCTCAGGGGGGATTTTGGGGTCCCTGGGAGGTTTGGGGTCCCTGGGAGGTTTTGGGGTCCCTGGGCGGTTTTGGGGTGCCGGGGGGGGTTTGGGGGTGCCGGGGGGTTTGGGGTGCCCCCGGGGTTTGGGGGGGACTCACGCAGGAGGACGCTCTCGGCCCGGCCCTCGCCCAGGATGGGACCGAGGGGGCATTGGGTGCTCAGGGGGGGATTTTGGGGTCCCTGGGAGGTTTGGGGTGCCGGGGGGGGTTGGGGGTGCCGGGGGGGGTTTGGGGGTGCTGGGGGGGGTTTGGGGGTGCCCCCGGGGTTTGGGGGACTCACGCAAGAGGACGCTCTCGGCCCTGCCCTCGCCCAGGATGGGACCGAGGGGGCTCTGGGTGCTCAGGGGGGATTTTGGGGTCCCTGGGAGGTTTGGGGTCCCTGGGAGGTTTGGGGTGCCGGGGGGGGTTGGGGGTGCCGGGGGGGGGTTTGGGGGTGCCGGGGGGGGTTGGGGGTGCCGGGGGGGTTGGGGGACTCACGCAGGAGGACGCTCAGCCCTGCCCTCGCCCAGGATGGGACCGAGGGGGCTCTGGGTGCTCAGGGGGGGATTTTGGGGTCCCTGGGAGGTTTTGGGGTGCCGGGGGGGGTTTGGGGTGCCGGGGGGTTTTTGGGGTGCCGGGGGGGGTTTTGGGGTGCCGGGGGGGGTTTGGGGTGCCGGGGGGGGTTTTGGGGTGCCCCCGGGGTTTGGGGGGACTCACGCAGGAGGACGCTCAGCCCGGCCCTCGCCCAGGATGGGACCGAGGGGGCATTGGGTGCTCGGGGGGGATTCTGGGGTCCCTGGGAGGTTTGGGGTCCCTGGGCGGTTTTGGGGTGCCGGGGGGGGTTTGGGGGTGCCGGGGGGGGTTTGGGGGGTGCCGGGGGTTTTGGGGTGACTCAGGCAGGAGGACGCTCAGCCCTGCCCTCGCCCAGGATGGGGCCGAGGGGGCTCTGGGTGCTCAGGGGGGGATTTTGGGGTCCCTGGGAGGTTTGGGGTGCCGGGGGGGGTTTGGGGGTGCCGGGGGGGGTTTTGGGGTGCCGGGGGGGGTTTGGGGGTGCCGGGGGTTTTGGGGTGACTCAGGCAGGAGGACGCTCAGCCCTGCCCTCGCCCAGGATGGGACCGAGGGGGCATTGGGTGCTCAGGGGGGGATTTTGGGGTCCCTGGGAGGTTTGGGGTGCCGGGGGGGGTTTGGGGGTGCCGGGGGGGGGGGTTTGGGGTGCCGGGGGGGGTTTTGGGGTGCCCCCGGGGTTTGGGGGACTCACGCAGGAGGACGCTCTCGGCCCGGCCCTCGCCCAGGATGGGACCGAGGGGGCATTGGGTGCTCAGGGGGGGATTTTGGGGTCCCTGGGCGGTTTTGGGGTGCCGGGGGGGGTTTGGGGTGCCGGGGGGGGTTTTGGGGTGCCCCCGGGGTTTGGGGGACTCACGCAGGAGGACGCTCTCGGCCCGGCCCTCGCCCAGGATGGGACCGAGGGGGCATTGGGTGCTCAGGGGGGGATTTTGGGGTCCCTGGGAGGTTTGGGGTGCCGGGGGGGGGTTGGGGGTGCCGGGGGGGGTTTTGGGGTGCCCCCGGGGTTTGGGGGACTCACGCAGGAGGACGCTCTCGGCCCGGCCCTCGCCCAGGATGGGACCGAGGGGGCATTGGGTGCTCAGGGGGGGATTTTGGGGTCCCTGGGAGGTTTGGGGTGCCGGGGGGGGGTTGGGGGTGCCGGGGGGGGTTTGGGGGTGCCGGGGGGGGTTTTGGGGTGCCGGGGGGTTTGGGGTGCCCCCGGGGTTTGGGGGACTCACGCAGGAGGACGCTCTCGGCCCGGCCCTCGCCCAGGATGGGCTCGAAGATGCGGAGCAGGGGCTTGGCCAGCTGCTGCTCCAGGTAGTAGCGGGTGTCGATGGGCAGGCTGTGCTCCAGCGCGTAGATGGGGTCCTGCGCGGGGGCGCCCCGTCACCCCAACCCCCGCCACCCCCCTGGCACCCCAACCCCCGCCACCCCAACCCCCGCCACCCCCCGGCACCCCCCTGTCACCCCCCGTCACCCCCGGCACCCCAACCCCCGCCACCCCCCCGGCACCCCCCTGTCACCCCCCTGGCACCCCCTGTCACCCCCGTCACCCCAAATCCCCCACCACCCCCCGCCACCCCCAGCACCCCCCCGTCACCCCAACCCCCGCCACCCCAACCCCCTGCCTCCCCCCGCCACCCCCCGGCACCCCCCTGTCACCCCCCGCCCACCCCCTGTCACCCCCGTCACCCCAAATCCCCCGCCACCCCCCGCCACCCCCAGCACCCCCCGGCACCCCCCGTCACCCCCCTGTCACCCCCGGCACCCCCCTGTCACCCCCCAGCACCCCCTTGGCACCCCCGGCCCCCCCCCGGCACCCCCCCCGTCACCCCCTGTCACCCCCAGCACCCATTACCCGTCACCCCCCTGTCACCCCCCGGCACCCCCAAGCACTCCCCTATCACCCCCAGCACCCCCTGTCACCCCCCAGCACCCCTGTCACCCTCTGTCACCCCCCAGCACCCCCCCATCACCCCCAGCACCCCCCACCCAGCACCCCTGTCCCCCCATGTCCCCACATCCCCCCGTGTCCCCCCTGTCCCCCATCCCCCTGTCCCCCCGTCCCCATGTCCCCCTGTCCCCCCCTGTCCCCCCCATCCCTGTGTCCCCCCCATGTCCCCATGTCCCCCCCATGTCCCCATGTCCCCCCCGTCCCCCATGTCCCCATGTCCCCATGTCCCCCCATGTCCCCGTGTCCCCCCCATGTCCCCCTGTCCCCCCACTGTCCCCATGTCCCCCCCATGTCCCCCCGTCCCCGCACTGTCCCCATGTCCCCCCATGTCCCCATGTCCCCCCCTGTCCCCCCGTCCCCCCCACTGTCCCCATGTCCCCCCATGTCCCCGTGTCCCCCCGTCCCCCCCCTGTCCCCCCCGTGTCCCCATGTCCCCCCCGTCCCCATGTCCCCGTGTCCCCATGTCCCCCCCCGTCCCCATGTCCCCGTGTCCCCCCTGTCCCCCCCGTGTCCCCATGTCCCCCCCATGTCCCCGTGTCACCCCCCTGTCCCCCCCCCGTCCCCCCCCGTCCCCCCGCGCCCCCACCTCGGACTTGGTGTAGGCGGCCGCCCCCTTGGCGCCGGTGACGATGACGTAGGGGACGCGGTCGCCCAGGCTGGGGGCGCTGCCGGGGTCCCGCTGCCGCATCCTGGGGGGGGGGGGGGGGCACCCATGGGTGGGGGCGGCCCCGCTTTGGGGGGCCCGGGGGGCCCCGAGCCCCCCCGCCTGGGGACACCCACCCGCGGGGGCCCAGTGTGGGGGGCCCAGTTTGGGGGTCCCCAGTTTGGGGGTCTCCTGTTTGGGGCGCCCAGTTTGGGGGGCAATTTTGGGGTCCCCATTTGGGGGGGCCCAGTTTGGGGGTCCCCTGTTTGGGAGTCCCAGTTTGGGAGTCCCAGTTTGGGGTCCCCAGTTTGGGGGGCAATTTTGGGGTCCCCATTTGGGGGGCCCAGTTTGGGGGTCCCCTGTTTGGGGGCCCAGTTTGGGGGGCAGTTTTGGGTGCCCAGTTTGGGGGGCCCAATTTGGGGGGCCCAATTTGGGGTACCAGTTTTGGGTGCCCAGTTTTGGGGTGCCCAGTTTGGGGGTCCCCAGTTCGGGGGGCCCAGTTTGGGGGTCCCCAGTTCGGGGGGCAATTTTGGGGTCCCCATTTGGGGTGGCCAGTTTGGGGTGGCCAGTTTGGGGTGGCCAGTTTTGGGTGCCCAGTTTGGGGGGGCCCATTTGGGGGGCCCAGTTTGGGGGGCAGTTTTGGGTGCCCAGTTTGGGGGTGCCCATTTGGGGGGCCCAGTTTGGGGTACCAGTTTTGGGTCCCCAATTTGGGGGTGCCCAGTTTTGGGGTCCCCAGTTTTGGGTGCCCAGTTTGGGGGGCAATTTTGGGGTGCCGCTTTGGGGGTCCCCATTTTGGGGTGCCCATTTTAAGGTGCCCGTTCGGGGCTCCCCATTTTGGGGGGCCCATTTTAGGGTCTCCATTTTGGGGTCCCCATTTCAGGGTGCCTCTTTGGGGGTCCCCGTTTTGGGGGGCCCATTTTGGGGTCTCCATTTTAGGGTCCCCATTTTGGGGTGCCCATTTTAGGGTCTCCATTTTGAGCTCCCCATTTTGGGGTGCCGCTTTGGGGGTCCCCGTTTTGGGGGGCCCATTTTAGGGCCTCCATTTTGAGCTCCCCATTTTGGGGTGCCTCTTTGGGGCTCCCCGTTTTGGGGGGCCCATTTTAGGGTCTCCATTTTGGGGTCCCTGTTTCAGGGTGCCTCTTTGGGGGTCCCCGTTTTGGGGTGCCCACTTTAGGGTGCCCATTTTGGGGTCTCCATTTTAGCGTCCCCATTTTACGGTGCCCATTCAGGGCTCCTCATTTTGGGGGGCCCATTTTAGGGTGCCCATTTTGGGCTCCCCGTTGCGGGGGGGCCTCTTTGGGGTCCCCACGCGGGGGAGGGGGGGGGGGTCGGGTTTTGGGGTGCGGGGGGTCCCCCCACCTCTCGGCCAGCTGGACGTGGGCCTGGGGCGCGGCGTAGGCGCTGGCCGCCCTCGTCAGCTCCTTGGTGATGACGAGCTGGGAGACGTCGACGCGGTTACAGAGCAGATCCGAGATCACCTCCTGCGCGTGCGCCACCGCGCCCTCGGGGTCCCTGGGGGGGAAACGGGGTTCAGGGGGGCCCCCACATCGCCCTGGGGGGTCCCTGGGGGGGTACGGGGTCCCTGGGGGTCCCTGGGGGGGATATGGAGGGGCTGGGGGGCCCCCAAAGGCCCCGGGAGGTCTGAGATCACCTCCTGCGCGTGTGCCACCGCGCCCTCGGGGTCCCTGGGGGGAAAACGGGGTTCAGGGGGGCCCCCACATCGCCCCGGGGGGTCCCTGGGGGGGGTGGGGGGGGATATGGGGTCCCTGGGGGGGATATGGGGGGGCTGGGGGGCCCCCAAAGGCCCCGGGAGGTCTGAGATCACCTCCTGCGCGTGCGCCACCGCGCCCTCGGGGTCCCTGGGGGGGAAACGGGGTTCAGGGGGGCCCCCACATCGCCCTGGGGGGTCCCTGGGGGGGTACGGGGTCCCTGGGGGTCCCTGGGGGGGATATGGGGGGGCTGGGGGGCCCCCAAAGGCCCCGGGAGGTCTGAGATCACCTCCTGCGCGTGCGCCACCGCGCCCTCGGGGTCCCTGGGGGGGAAACGGGGTTCAGGGGGGCCCCCACATCGCCCCGGGGGGTCCCTGGGGGGGTACGGGGTCCCTGGGGGTCCCTGGGGGGGATATGGGGGGGCTGGGGGGCCCCCAAAGGCCCCGGGAGGTCTGAGATCACCTCCTGCGCGTGCGCCACCGCGCCCTCGGGGGTCCCTGGGGGGAAAACGGGGTTCAGGGGGGCCCCCACATCGCCCTGGGGGGTCCCTGGGGGGGTACGGGGTCCCTGGGGGTCCCTGGGGGGGATATGGGGGGGCTGGGGGGCCCCCAAAGGCCCCGGGAGGTCTGAGATCACCTCCTGCGCGTGCGCCACCACGCCCTCGGGGGTCCCTGGGGGGAAAACGGGGTTCAGGGGGGCCCCCACATCGTCCCGGGGGGTCCCTGGGGGGGTACGGGGTCCCTGGGGGTCCCTGGGGGGGATATGGGGGGGCTGGGGGGCCCCCAAAGGCCCCGGGAGGTCCGAGATCACCTCCTGCGCGTGCGCCACCGCGCCCTCGGGGTCCCTGGGGGGAAAACGGGGTTCAGGGGGGCCCCCACATCGCCCCGGGGGGTCCCTGGGGGGACAGGGGTACCCCCAAACCCCCCCCCAGCGTCCCTGGGGGGACAGGGGGACCCCAGAAGCCCCCCCAGTGTCCCCGGGGGGACAGGGGGACCCCCAGTGGTCCCCAGAAGGGACAGGGGGGTCACAGAGACCCCCCGCCTCCCCCAGCCCCCCAGGGCTGCCCCTGCCCCCCCAGGGCGTCCCCTGTGCTGTCCCCCCGGGTGGCCCCTGTCCCCCAGTGTCCCCCTGTCCCCCCAGTGTCCCCTGTCCCCCTGTCCCCCAGTGTCCCCCTGTCCCCCAGTGTCCCCCCGTCCCCCCAGTGCCCCCTGTCCCCCAGTGTCCCGTCCCCCAGTGTCCCCTGTCCCCCCAGTGTCCCCCCGTCCCCCCAGTGCCCCCTGTCCCCCAGTGTCCCGTCCCCCAGTGTCCCCTGTCCCCCCAGTGTCCCCCCGTCCCCCCAGTGCCCCCTGTCCCCCCAGTGTCCCCCTGTCCCCTGGGTGTCCCCTGTCCCCCAGTGCCCCACTGTCCCCCCCATCCCCTGTCCCCCAGTGTCCCCTGTCCCCCTGGGTGTCCCCCTGTCCCCCCAGTGCCCCCTGTCCCCCAGTGTCCCCCTGTCCCCTGGGCATCCCCCTGTGCCCTGGGTGTCCCCCAGTGTCCCCCTGTCCCCTGCATGTCCCCTGTGCCCCTGTCCCCCAGTGTCCCCCTGTCCTCCCATGTCCCCTGTCCCCCCAGTGTCCCCCTGTCCCCCCAGTGTCCCCCTGTCCCCCCCATGTCCCCTGTCCCCCCCAGTGCCCCCCCTGTCCCCCCATGTCCCTGTCCCCCCCGTGCCCCCCCGTCCCCCGTGTCCCCTGTCCCCCCGTGCCCCCCCCGTCCCCCGTGTCCCCCTCATGTCCCCTGTCCCCCAGTGTCCCCCTGTCCCCCCATGTCCCTGTCCCCCCCAGTGCCCCCCTGTCCCCCAGTGTCCCCATCCCCCTGGGTGTCCCCCGTGCCCCCCCGTCCCCCGTGTCCCCCCCGTGCCCCCCCCGTCCCCCGTGCCCCCCCCCGTGTCCCCTGTCCCCCCGTGCCCCCCCCGCCCCCCGTGTCCCCCTCGTGTCCCCTGTCCCCCCGTGCCCCCCCGCCCCCCGTGCCCCCCCCGTGTCCCCTGTCCCCCCGTGCCCCCCCGCCCCCCGTGCCCCCCCCGTGTCCCCTGTCCCCCGCTGACCGGTGGAGCAGGATGCGGCGCAGGCAGGCGGTGACGAGGTTGGCGGCCAGGGGACAGTTGTCGCGCCGCACGGCCTCCAGCCCCCTTGCAGTCCAGTTTGTCGTGCGCCTCCGCCCGCGAGGAGAAGCAGAGCCCGGCGTAGCGCTTCTTGCTGATCAGCAGGTAGGGCCAGTAAACCTGGCGAGGGGGCAACCTCAGCGCCCAGCCCCCGCCGGGGGAGCCCCGGGGACACGGGGAGCTCCCAGGGACCCCCCCTGGGGACACGGGGACCCTCCTGGGGACCCCCCTGGGGACATGGGGACCCCCGGGGACACGGGGAGCTCTCAGGGATCCCCCTGGGGACACAGGGACCCCCCCTGGGGACATGGGGACCCTCCTGGGGACACGGGGACCCTCCTGGGGACCCCCCTGGGGACATGGGGACCCCTGGGGACACGGAGAGCTCTCAGGGATCCCCCTGGGGACATGGGGACCCCCCTGGGGGCACAGGGAGCTCTCAGGGACCCCCCTGGGGACATGGGGACCCCTGGGGACATGGGGACCCTCCTGGGGACCCCCCTGGGGACATGGGGACCCCTGGGGGCACCGGGAGCTCTCAGGGACCCCCCTGGGGACATGGGGGACCCCCTGGGGACACGGGGGACCCTCCTGGGGACCCCCCTGGGGACATGGGGACCCCTGGGGACACGGGGAGCTCCCAGGGACCCCCCCTGGGGACATGAGGGACCCCTGGGGACATGGGGACCCTTCTGGGGACATGGGGACCCCTGGGGACACAGGAACCCCCCCTGGGGACATGGGGACCCTTCTGGGGGACCCCCATGGGGACATGGGGACCCCTGGGGGCACAGGGAGCTCTCAGGGACCCCCCTGGGGACATGGGGACCCCCTGGGGACACGGGGAGCTCCCAGGGACCCCCCTGGGGACATGGGGACCCCTGGGGACATGGGGACCCTCCTGGGGACACGGGGAGCTCTCAGGGACCCCCCTGGGGACACAGGGGACCCCCCCCTGGGGACACAGGGACCCTCCTGGGGACACGGGGAGCTCTCAAGGACCCCCTGGGGACATGGGGACCCCCCCCTGGGGACACAGGGAGCTCTCAGGGACCCCCTGGGGACACAGGGACCCCCCTGGGGGACACGGGGACCCCCCCTGAGGACATGGGGACCCTCCTGGGGACATTGGGCCCCCCCTTGGGGACACGGGGGACCCCCCCTGGGGGACACAGGGACCTCCCAGGGCCCCCCTTGGGGACATGGGGCCCATCCCAAGGACATGGGGACACCCCCAGGGACATGGGCCCCCCCCGGGGACATGGGCCCCCCCTTGGGGACACGGGGACCCCCCCTGGGGACACGGGGACCCCCCGACCTTCTCGAACTCCAGCTTGATGGGGGGGGGGAAGTGGCTGGAGACCCAGGCGGCCGCTTCCCGGCCCAGGGCCATCGCCTCGGCCACCGTGGCCACCCCCAGGCGGCACATCACCGAGTCCGTGTCCCCGTACACCACCTGCGGCGCGCCTGCCGTCAGGGCCCCGGCACCCCCAAACCCCCCCGGGACCCCCAAATCCACCCCGGGGACCCCCAAAAAACCCCAGGACCCCCAAACCCCCCCAGGACCCCCCTTGGTGGCCATGGGGAAGCCCTGGGCCAGGCAGGATTTGCTCCCTTGGGGACCCCCCCCCGGGACCCCCAGCACCCCCTGGGGACCCCCCAACCCCCCCCGGGACCCCCCACAAACCCCAGGGTCCCCCAAAAATCCCCCCGGGACCCCCAAACCCCCCCGGGACCCCCCTTGGTGGCCATGGGGAAGCCCTGGGCCAGGCAGGATTTGCTCCCTTGGGGACCCCCCCCTAGGACCCCCACGACCCCCTGGGGACCCCCCAAATCTCCCAGGGACCCCCCCAAAACCCCCTGGGGACCCCCACAAACCCTAGGGTCCCCCAAAGTCCCCCCGGGACCCCCCAAACCCCCCAGGACC
>NW_028121068.1:10000-20000 GCF_965183815.1 Platalea leucorodia
TGGGCCCGGGGTAGACCAGGCCTCCCTGCCCGGTGCCCGGGGTAGACCTGGCCTCCCTGCCCGTGGGCCCGGGGTAGACCTGGCCTCCCTGCCCGCTGCCCGGGGTAGACCTGGCCTCCCTGCCCGTGGGCCCGGGGTAGACCTGGCCTCCCTGCCCGGTGCCCGGGGTAGACCAGGCCTCCCTGCCCGTGGGCCCGGGGTAGACCTGGCCTCCCTGCCCGTGGGCCCGGGGTAGACCAGGCCTCCCTGCCCGGTGCCCGGGGTAGACCAGGCCTCCCTGCCCGGTGCCCGGGGTAGACCTGGCCTCCCTGCCCGCTGCCCGGGGTAGACCTGGCCTCCCTGCCCGTGGGCCCGGGGTAGACCTGGCCTCCCTGCCCGTGGGCCCGGGGTAGACCAGGCCTCCCTGCCCGTGGGCCCGGGGTAGACCTGGCCTCCCTGCCCGTGGGCCCGGGGTAGACCTGGCCTCCCTGCCCGCTGCCCGGGGTAGACCTGGCCTCCCTGCCCGTGGGCCCGGGGTAGACCTGGCCTCCCTGCCCGTGGGCCCGGGGTAGACCAGGCCTCCCTGCCCGTGGGCCCGGGGTAGACCTGGCCTCCCTGCCCGTGGGCCCGGGGTAGACCAGGCCTCCCTGCCCGGTGCCCGGGGTAGACCAGGCCTCCCTGCCCGTGGGCCCGGGTAGAACTGTCTTTCTGTTTGTGTTTCGGTTTTTTTTTGCTTTTGTCGTGGGCGAGGTTTTAATTTTTTTTTTTTTTTAATTCCCTTTTAATATAAAAGTATAAAGATGACTGTTCTATATTAAATTAATATTTTCCTGTGACCTATTTTATTGAACTCGTTATGTATTAATCTATTCCTCGGATTATTCATTCGTGTCATTATCGTCATTACTGATATAAGGAATTAATTGTTTTCGTTTAATGAATTAATTAATTAATACCTATTAGCGTCATTAGATATTACTCTATATTATTAATTAATTTATTACTATAAATAATTTTAATCATTAAAATTTAATAATAATATAGATTATTATTATTTAATAATAATAATATAAATTATCATTATAAATTATTATTATTTAAGAATAATTTATATCATTACTTAATTAATATATTTAATAATATTTTTTATATAAATATGTAACAACAGTATTTTATATATATTTAAATATATTTAATGATATATTTGATTAATACATTTAATAATATTTATATTGATATAATAATAATATTTATATAACAATATTATAATATCATGTCATAATATCATATATTCAATATAAATATTAAATATATTAATATTTAGTATTATAAATATTAAGTATATTAAATATTATAGTATATATTATATAATTGAATATAATATTCCTATAATAATAATATTTATACTTTGATAATATTATGTTATTATTTAATAACAATAATATAAATTATTATTATTTATTGTTATAAATTAAACAATAATTGTAAATTATAAATTTTCTCCATTTATTATTAGATCATTAAAATTAACAAATTATTAAATGATATTTAACTTATTAATTTATTATTGTTATTATTATTAAACATTATTAAATATCATCATTATTAAATATTATTAATTAAAATGAAGGAATCGTTAATATGCAGTTTATTTAACGTGTTAATTTGTTGTTATTAATTTATTTATTAATCGATTGTTTTACCGTTCCGGTTTCGGTCTTTATTAATTTATTCGTTCGGAAAGGCTTAAAATTTATCCCGAATCGCAGTACGAAAGAGAATCACGCGAGCGTTCTTACCTTCTGGCGCTTCTCCTGATGGAATTCCATGGATCGTTTGGAATCGTGAAATAATTCAGTATTAGTAAACGTTATTCGTCGTAGCAGCGTTAGGATCAGCGCTAACGCTATGAAAAACCTCCTTTTTTCGCTTGTCGTTCTAAAAGCACTACACGTTATTCAATAGGACGACTATCACGAATAATAACTTATTCATCGCTTTCGAATGACGTACCTTATGCACGATTAGTCTTTTATGCGCGATTAGTCTTTTATTCGTTACCGATTCGCCGTTCACAAAACCGTTGAGTATTGGCACGCAGAATATCAAAAGCAAGTCACGCTATTGCTAATAACACGTCGTGAGTTTATCCTCACGAGAGGATGATGACGACGCTGCTACGACTACCGCCACCGCCGCCGCCGCCAACAAGAATAACAACAGTAGCAATAAATAACGTTCGCGATGATCTTTTCCGAGTAAACAAGAAGTCCCCGACGCCAGTAACGTCGCTATTACTACTCACCGTGCTCACGGTACGGTAGAATTTTTATTCTTTTTACCGCTAGAGAATTAGATTTGGTATGACTTACGTTGGAGTAGTTTCCGGTGGTTTTGGTGGGGTTTTCTGGGGTTTTAATTTTTAGTTTGGAGCTCCGTAACAGTGTCGATCGTTTGCGCGTCGTGACAGGCCGAGCCCTTCTTAAGAACGTCGCTTTCTTTTTGGAGAGAATTCCGTGGAGCGTCGACGACGTTAACCCTATTAAACGGTGTCGTTAGAGCGGTGCTGTTTTATTACCGTAGCGTTCTACTCATCGATAAGAAACGAATCGACGCAGCCTTTCTTTTGCCACGACGCGATCGCTCTCGCGTCGGAGGGGGAGACCGATCGGTATTTACGCGCGAGCGGTAAACCGTCGGATCCGTGAGTCGATTCGTGAATTCCTTCACGGTAGGGATCGCCCGATAGCCACGAATCCGTACCGCTCCGTCGCCCGCGACCGATCCCCGTGCCGGCGACCGGTTCACGAATCGTTCCTTACCTTCGTGAAACGCGGGCCGGCGCGCGTCGATGCGATCGACAACGAACGGGCAGCGGCAGATCGAGAGGCCTCCCGAGGCCGGGCCCCCCCGCAGGGGTCCGTGTACAGAAGCGCCCGCCCGCCCCGCCTCCTTTTTTATTATCGTTTCTCTCTTTTCCCTTTCTCTTTTTTTCTTTTTTTTTTTTTTTTTTTTTTTTTTTTCCCCCTTTTACCCCTTAGAACCTTCCTTTATTCTTTTCTCTCGCCGCCCGCCGGGGGCCGCGTTCCCCGCGCCCTCGCTCGCGGCCGCTACCTGATCGGGTCCGTCCCGGCGCGGCCGCGGCGGGGGGTCGCCGGCCTACCTTCCGCGGGGGCTCCGGGCGAAGCTGCTTTCGGCCTGGGGCGGCAAGCCCCTTCCACGTCGCCTCGAGACCTGGCCGGAGCGGAGAAAAACACGGGCCGTCACTCGTTAGCCGGACGGGCCTCTCGCCCGCCCCGGCCCGGCCCGGCCCGGCCCGGCCCAGCCCAGCCCAGCCCAGCCGGCGCCGCGATTCCCGGGACGGGCCTCCGTCCCTGAGAAGGCCTCTCCGGGGACGCGGCCGGGCCTCCGAGGGACGGCGGTCTCGCAGGCCTCTGAGCAAAGTCCTGGCCGGCCACGTGCCCGACAAACGCTCCCCGCGGCCCGGGCCGACTTAGCCGAGCGTCCTCGGAGACGAGGCGCTCTCGCGGCCGCCGTGCCGGAAGATCGGGCCCGCCCGGGGCCGTCTCCCCGCCGCCGGCAAAGGAGCCGTCCCCCCTCGCCTGAGGCCGCCGGGCCCGTCCTCTCGGCGGGACTCACCGCTCCGACGCATCCCGCCGGCGACGGAAACGCCGATGGCCGTCTGTTAGAAGCGCGGCCCGCCTCTCTCTCCGCCGGCCCCGGCCGGGGCCCTGCCGCGCGGTCGCTGGAGCCCGGCCCTGGGGACCCACGTCTCTGCCCGGGCCGAGGCCGGCGGCGGCTGCTTTCCCAGGGACGGCTTCGACCGGCAAGGGCGCGGGCCCGGACACCGACGCCGCCGGCAACGCGGGCTGTAACAGAGAAGGCGGCGTCATCAACAGCGTCGCGAATCTTTTTCGTTTCTTCCCGCGTGCGCGCACCCCAAACTAAACAGGCCCCCGGCGCGGGCACGTGCCCCCCCCGAACCCCCCGCCCCCGGAGAGGCGCCCGGCTCGCCCACAAACGTAACCCCCGGCCCGAACCCCTCGCCCGCCGCTCCACGCGCGTGGGCGCAGGCCCGCGCCCGCCCGCCCGCCCCCCAGACGGGCGCACGTTAGGCACGCGGAGCGCGCGCGCGCGCGCCTCCCGCTGACGCCGTCGTGCCCCCCCCGCCCCCCCCCCCCCCATCCCCCCCGCTAGCCCCCCGGCCCCCCCCCCCCCCCCCCCCCCCCGCCTTCCTACGGCACGTTTGCCGCCCCGGGGAAGGCAGGCGGGAGACTTTAGGACCCAGCGGCATTCCTGCCGGCTCCGTGCCCGGGCGCCAGAGGGGAGTCCCGGGGGCGGGCGGTCTCTCACCCTGGCTGCCGAGTTGCTACCCTGCCCGTGCCCGTGCCCGTGCCCGTGCCCCGGCTCCCGCCTTTCTCTCCCGCTCACTCAGTCAGAAAAAGAGGAGAAAAAACGCAGAAGGGAAGGAAAAAAAAAACCCTAACCGACCCAAACAGAAATCTTCTCCGAAAGGAGACGCGGGCCCCCCGCCCCACCCCGTCCCCAGCCTACCTCTGCGCCAGGCTCCCTGCCTGCTCGCCGACCGCTCTCGCCTGCCTCTGCGCCAGCCTCCCTTCCCTGTCGCTGCCGCCGCGGCTGAGCGCAGGACCGTTGGCGCGGCGGGAACCGCTGCCCTTTCCTTGCGGGCAGGGGCCCGGTTGCCGGGCAACGGGGGGACCACCCCCCGACCCCTGCTGCTCCAGGGCGCCGGCGAGTCTGGGGTCGGGGAGGGGCCGCGCCTACCGGGCTGCGGGTCTGCAACTGCAGCGCAGGGAGGGAGGGAGGGGGAGCACACGCACGCGGGCTACGTGCTGGGGCGAGGGGGGGGGGGGGGCAAGGCGTGGGGGGGGGGGGGTGGGGGTGGGGGGGGTGCGTGGGGGGGGGGGGTGCGCGCGCGTGTCTGAGACGCGTATGTCGCGGGGGGCGGGCGCGTCTGCAGGATCGCAGACGTGTGTTTTAATCTATTTATTGTGTTTTAAAAGGTCAGAGTAAAATAAAACGATGGCAAGCGGGGAAAAAAAAAAGGAACAAAACGCACACCCCACCCCACCCCCGCCCCCCCCCCAGCCCCCCCCAAACCCCACACCGCGAAACCAAAAACAAAAGCCGCCGAGCGCCCGGCGGCGCCGGGACCCGGACCCGGCTACGGGCGCCCGGGGTCCTAAAGCCTCCCGGCGGACGGCAAACTCACGCCGGGGAGCCGGGCGGCTCGCGATGGGGGCCGCCGCCTCTACCCGGTCCCCCGCCGGCCAGAGCGTGTGTTCGAGGGGGGCAGGCGGAGCGGAGAGGCTGGCCGGGGCGGTGAAGCCGGCCAGCGCGCGGCGGACCACCGGGTCGGGGAAGGGGCGTGCGCGCGTTTGAGTGCGGCGGGTGTTTTTTTTTTTTTTAAAAAAAAAAAGAAATAAAAAATTTAAAAAGTTGTTTATTAATATTTTATTGATGTTTAATCTGGAAAGCGAAGAAGGTCAAATAAGTCTTGCATGAGACAGTACGTTTAAACTTACTGCCTTTTCGTTAGAAGCGCTTAAATCTCGGAAACGGCGGGGGGGGGGGGGGGGGAATGACCCGGCCCTCCCCGGCCGGCAGAACCGGGAGAGGGTGGCCTCTGTACCGGATTCCCTTAAATATCGAAAAATTGCACCCCCCCCCCCCCACCGCCGCCGCCGCCGCCCCCCCCCCCGCACCCGAACCCGGCCGGGAGAACCGGGTCGCACGGTCCAGCCGGCTCGGGAGCACAGAGCGGCCGGCAGGTCTACCGGGCTCCTCGGGGGCCGACAGGTCTACCCGGCGCCGGCGGCGGCCGTCAGGTCTACCCGGCTCCGGCGCCGGCGGCGGCTGTCAGGTCTACCCGGCTCCGGCGCCGGCGGCGGCCGCCAGGTCTACCCGGCTCCGGCGCAGGCAGCGGCTGTCAGGTCTACCCGGCTCCGGCGCCGGCAGCGGCTGCCAGGTCTACCCGGCTCCGGCGCAGGCAGCGGCTGTCAGGTCTACCCGGCTCCGGCGCGCGTGCGGCGGCTTCCAGGTCTACCCGGCTCCGGAGACCGGGTCGGCGGCTGTCAGGTCTACCCGGCTCCGGCGCGCGTGCGGCGGCTTCCAGGTCTACCCGGCTCCGGAGACCGGGTCGGCGGCTGCCAGGTCTACCCGGCTCCGGCGCCGGCGGCGGCCCGCAGGTCTACCCGGCTCCGGCGCGCGCGCGGCGGCCCGCAGGTCTACCCGGCTCCGGCGCCGGCAGCGGCTGCCAGGTCTACCCGGCTCCGGCGCCGGCAGCGGCCCGCAGGCCTACCCGGCTCCGGCGCGCGTGCGGCGGCTGCCAGGTCTACCCGGCTCCGGCGCGCGCGCGCGGCGGCTGCCAGGTCTACCCGGCTCCGGCGCCGGCAGCGGCCCGCAGGTCTACCCGGCTCCGGCGCCGGCGGCGGCCGCCAGGTCTACCCGGCTCCGGCGCGCGTGCGGCGGCTTCCAGGTCTACCCGGCTCCGGAGACCGGGTCGGCGGCTGTCAGGTCTACCCGGCTCCGGTGCCGGCAGCGGCCCGCAGGCCTACCCGGCTCCGGCGCCGGCAGTGGCCGTCAGGTCTACCCGGCTCCGGCGCCGGCGGCGGCCCGCAGGTCTACCCGGCTCCGGCGCCGGCGGCGGCTGTCAGGTCTACCCGGCTCCGGCGCGCGTGCGGCGGCTTCCAGGTCTACCCGGCTCCGGAGACCGGGTCGGCGGCTGTCAGGTCTACCCGGCTCCGGTGCCGGCAGCGGCCCGCAGGCCTACCCGGCTCCGGCGCCGGCGGCGGCCGTCAGGTCTACCCGGCTCCGGCGCCGGCGGCGGCTGTCAGGTCTACCCGGCTCCGGCGCCGGCGGCGGCCGCCAGGTCTACCCGGCTCCGGCGCAGGCAGCGGCTGTCAGGTCTACCCGGCTCCGGCGCCGGCAGCGGCTGCCAGGTCTACCCGGCTCCGGCGCAGGCAGCGGCTGTCAGGTCTACCCGGCTCCGGCGCGCGTGCGGCGGCTTCCAGGTCTACCCGGCTCCGGAGACCGGGTCGGCGGCTGTCAGGTCTACCCGGCTCCGGCGCGCGTGCGGCGGCTGCCAGGTCTACCCGGCTCCGGGAGCCCGGGTCGGCCGCCAGCGGCGGCCGGCGACCCCGGCCTGTCGCTGCCGGAGCGTCCGTCGGACAGGGCGGCCAGGTCTACCCGGCTCCGGCGGGACTTAGTCGCATTTCCGGGGCTGAGCGGTAGACCTGTTGTCCCCTCCGCTTCCTCGGAGCTGCCGAAGGGGTCGCTGCTCTGTGCTGCCTCCAGTTACGTCATCGTAAAAGTCGGCGTCGCTGGCGCGCCTCCCCGGTGGGCGGAGACGGCCGTCTTGGATCTTTCTGGGGGCGGCGACGTACCGGTCCATACTATAGGAGCGAGCGGTGACTCGTCTCCGGAGCAGGGCTAGCGAGCGGCCGTTGGCAGAGCGGCACGAGAGGGAACGGCAGACCCCTCCGCGGGGATCAAGGGCAAAGACCGGCGGCCGGCGGTGGTCGCCGGCACTCGAACGCGCAAGGCCGGGGAAGGGGGTCCAGCCTCTGCGGCGCTTTCTCCTCCCCGGTCCCGCACGGGGCCCGATGATGATGCGAGCTTACTGCCGGCATATGGCGGAAGCAGACGACCGGGGGTTTCGAGCCTGCCGCGGCTTGCCCCGGCTCCGGAGGGCCCAGTGGTGTGGCATGGGCGAGGCTGGCGGCACCTCGCCCTTTTTCTCCGGCCCTAAGCCGGGGCCCGCGAAGCGGGCGCAGAGAGCGGCGGCCGGTCGCGGTGGCCGGCAGCCGAACGCAGACGGCCGGGGGTTTCGAGCCTGCCGCGGCTTTCCCCGGCCCCCGAGAGCCCGAGGACGGCGCGGGCGTAGGCGGCGGCGCCTCGCCCTCCTTTTGCCGGCACGAGCCATACGTGGGCGGCCCGTGGTGTCTGGCTTGCCCTGGCTTCTCGGAGCGCCGGAGGGCTCGGTGAAGGGACTGCGTAGCACGGGCGAGGTGGCGGCGCCTCGCCCTTTTTTTTCCGCCGGCCCTAAGCCGGGGCCCGCGAAGCGGGCGCAGAGAGCGGCGGCCGGTCGCGGTGGCCGGCAGCCGAACGCAGACGGCCGGGGGTTTCGAGCCTGCCGCGGCTTTCCCCGGCCCCCGAGAGCCCGAGGACGGCGCGGGCGTAGGCGGCGGCGCCTCGCCCTCCTTTTGCCGGCACGAGCCATACGTGGGCGGCCCGTGGTGTCTGGCTTGCCCTGGCTTCTCGGAGCGCCGGAGGGCTCGGTGAAGGGACTGCGTAGCACGGGCGAGGTGGCGGCGCCTCGCCCTTTTTTTTCCGCCGGCCCTAAGCCGGGGCCCGCGAAGCGGGCCGAGAGCGGCGGACCGGTCGCGGTGGCCGGCAGCCGAACGCAGACGGCCGGGGCTGTCAAGCCTTCCTGGCGTCGTTTGTTTTTTTTTTTTTTCCCCGGGGGAAGCGGTTCCCTGCGGGCTGGGCAAAGACTGGCGGCCGGCGGCGGTCGCCAGCACTCTCGAACGCTGGAAGACCGGGGGACTTGAGCTAGCCGCAGCTTTCCCCCGGTCCCGTTGACCTCAGTGAAGGGAATCGTCCGGAGCGGGTGGCCGGCGGCACCTCCCGCTCCCCCGTTATTACCGATCCAGACCCCCAGGCAGCGCCCGCTGAGGCGTCCCCAGGCACGTCGGAGAGGCTCCGCGGCGGGCCGGCTCTGCCGGTGTTCAGGCCGTCGGAGCACCTCTCGCGGACGTTGCCCGCTCGCCCGCACGCAGGGCCCCGCGTCCGCCGCCCACCCCCGGGTGGCGGCGGGGCGCGCGCGGCCGTCGCTGTCCCAGGAACCGTGGCCGTGGGGCCTCCGCTGCCTTGCCGGCATCGTCAAGGCGCCTCGGGCGCGTCGGAGAGGCTCCACGGTCGGGCCGGCTCTGCCGGTGTTAAGGCCGTCGGGGCGGCTCTCAGCCGACGCTGCCCTCCCGCCCGCACGCAGGGCCCCGCGTCCGCCGCCCACCCCCGGGTGGCGGCGGGGCGCGCGCGGCCGTCGCTGTCCCAGGAACCGTGGCCGTGGGGCCTCCGCTGCCTTGCCGGCATCGTCAAGGCGCCTCGGGCGCGTCGGAGAGGCTCCACGGTCGGGCCGGCTCTGCCGGTGTTAAGGCCGTCGGGGCGGCTCTCAGCCGACGCTGCCCTCCCGCCCGCACGCAGGGCCCCGCGTCCGCCGCCCACCCCCGGGTGGCGGCGGGGCGCGCGCGGCCGTCGCTGTCCCAGGAACCGTGGCCGTGGGGCCTCCGCTGCCTTGCCGGCATCGTCAAGGCGCCTCGGGCGCGTCGGAGAGGCTCCACGGTCGGGCCGGCTCTGCCGGTGTTAAGGCCGTCGGGGCGGCTCTCAGCCGACGCTGCCCTCCCGCCCGCACGCAGAGCCCCGCGTCCGCCGCCCACCCCCGGGTGGCGGCGGGGCGCGCGCGGCCGTCGCTGTCCCAGGAACCGTGGCCGTGGGGCCTCCGCTCCTTTTTCTTTGCTTTACTGATCGATGAGGCCTTTCGGGTCGCGTCGGAGAGGGCCCCCGGCGGGCCGGCACTTCCGTGCTCCCCGTAATAGGGTGCCACGGCGGTGTCCGGTGTTCAGGCAGGGTGGTCTCCTTTCCAATTCGCTTCCCGTCGCATGCGAGGTGTTGCCTTCCTTCCCCCCGCCGGGCAAAGGGGGGGGTCTTCGGGCTTCCTTACCGAACCGGGCTGTGTGACGGCCGCGTGGCCCCGCGAGCCCTCAGGTGTCCTAAACCACGCGAGGTGCCGGTGCCGGCCTCGGTCCCGGGTGCCCGTGGGTGCCGGCCGCGAGCAGCGCTGGGCGGTGGTGCGGTTGAGGCGAGAAACCGGGGAAAGAAAGCGAGTAGCGGGGCCACCCGGGCGAGGGTGGGCCCCGCGGCGTGTCGCGGGCGGCAGGGGGGCGTCCCCCACCGCCGCTGTCCGCCGCTGGTCGCGTTGGCCTCTGGCGCCGCACCCCCG
>NW_028121067.1:15000-22500 GCF_965183815.1 Platalea leucorodia
CACCGCCGCCGCCGCCGCTAACAAGAATAACAACAGTAGCAATAAATAACGTTCGCGATGATCTTTTCCGAGTAAACAAGAAGTCCCCGACGCCAGTAACGTCGCTATTACTACTCACCGTGCTCACGGTACGGTAGAATTTTTATTTTTTTTACCGCTAGAGAATTAGATTTGGTATGACTTACGTTGGAGTAGTTTCCGGTGGTTTTGGTGGGGGTTTTTTGGGGTTTTAATTTTTAGTTTGGAGCTCCGTAACGGTGTCGATCGTTTGCGCGTCGTGACAGGCCGAGCCCTTCTTAAGAACGTCGCTTTCTTTTTGGAGAGAATTCCGTGGAGCGTCGACGACGTTAACCCTATTAAACGGTGTCGTTAGAGCGGTGCTGTTTTATTACCGTAGCGTTCTACTCATCGATAAGAAACGAATCGACGCAGCCTTTCTTTTGCCACGACGCGATCGCTCTCGCGTCGGAGGGGGAGACCGATCGGTATTTACGCGCGAGCGGTAAACCGTCGGATCCGTGAGTCGATTCGTGAATTCCTTCACGGTAGGGATCGCCCGATAGCCACGAATCCGTACCGCTCCGTCGCCCGCGACCGATCCCCGTGCCGGCGACCGGTTCACGAATCGTTCCTTACCTTCGTGAAACGCGGGCCGGCGCGCGTCGATGCGATCGACAACGAACGGGCAGCGGCAGATCGAGAGGCCTCCCGAGGCCGGGCCCCCCCGCAGGGGTCCGTGTACAGAAGCGCCCGCCCGCCCCGCCTCCTTTTTTATTATCGTTTCTCTCTTTTCCCTTTCTCTTTTTTTCTTTTTTTTTTTTTTTTTTTTTTTTTCCCCTTTTACCCCTTAGAACCTTCCTTTATTCTTTTCTCTCGCCGCCCGCCGGGGGCCGCGTTCCCCGCGCCCTCGCTCGCGGCCGCTACCTGATCGGGTCCGTCCCGGCGCGGCCGCGGCGGGGGGTCGCCGGCCTACCTTCCGCGGGGGCTCCGGGCGAAGCTGCTTTCGGCCTGGGGCGGCAAGCCCCTTCCACGTCGCCTCGAGACCTGGCCGGAGCGGAGAAAAACACGGGCCGTCACTCGTTAGCCGGACGGGCCTCTCGCCCGCCCCGGCCCGGCCCGGCCCGGCCCGGCCCAGCCCAGCCCAGCCCAGCCCAGCCGGCGCCGCGATTCCCGGGACGGGCCTCCGTCCCTGAGAAGGCCTCTCCGGGGACGCGGCCGGGCCTCCGAGGGACGGCGGTCTCGCAGGCCTCTGAGCAAAGTCCTGGCCGGCCACGTGCCCGACAAACGCTCCCCGCGGCCCGGGCCGACTTAGCCGAGCGTCCTCGGAGACGAGGCGCTCTCGCGGCCGCCGTGCCGGAAGATCGGGCCCGCCCGGGGCCGTCTCCCCGCCGCCGGCAAAGGAGCCGTCCCCCCTCGCCTGAGGCCGCCGGGCCCATCCTCTCGGCGGGACTCACCGCTCCGACGCATCCCGCCGGCGACGGAAACGCCGATGGCCGTCTGTTAGAAGCGCGGCCCGCCTCTCTCTCCGCCGGCCCCGGCCGGGGCCCTGCCGCGCGGTCGCTGGAGCCCGGCCCTGGGGACCCACGTCTCTGCCCGGGCCGAGGCCGGCGGCGGCTGCTTTCCCAGGGACGGCTTCGACCGGCAAGGGCGCGGGCCCGGACACCGACGCCGCCGGCAACGCGGGCTGTAACAGAGAAGGCGGCGTCATCAACAGCGTCGCGAATCTTTTTCGTTTCTTCCCGCGTGCGCGCACCCCAAACTAAACAGGCCCCCGGCGCGGGCACGTGCCCCCCCCGAACCCCCCGCCCCCGGAGAGGCGCCCGGCTCGCCCACAAACGTAACCCCCGGCCCGAACCCCTCGCCCGCCGCTCCACGCGCGTGGGCGCAGGCCCGCGCCCGCCCGCCCGCCCCCCAGACGGGCGCACGTTAGGCACGCGGAGCGCGCGCGCGCGCCTCCCGCTGACGCCGTCGTGCCCCCCCCGCCCCCCCCCCCCCATCCCCCCCGCTAGCCCCCCGGCCCCCCCCCCCCCCCCACCCCCGCCTTCCTACGGCACGTTTGCCGCCCCGGGGAAGGCAGGCGGGAGACTTTAGGACCCAGCGGCATTCCTGCCGGCTCCGTGCCCGGGCGCCAGAGGGGAGTCCCGGGGGCGGGCGGTCTCTCACCCTGGCTGCCGAGTTGCTACCCTGCCCGTGCCCGTGCCCGTGCCCCGGCTCCCGCCTTTCTCTCCCGCTCACTCAGTCAGAAAAAGAGGAGAAAAAACGCAGAAGGGAAGGAAAAAAAAAACCCTAACCGACCCAAACAGAAATCTTCTCCGAAAGGAGACGCGGGCCCCCCGCCCCACCCCGTCCCCAGCCTACCTCTGCGCCAGGCTCCCTGCCTGCTCGCCGACCGCTCTCGCCTGCCTCTGCGCCAGCCTCCCTTCCCTGTCGCTGCCGCCGCGGCTGAGCGCAGGACCGTTGGCGCGGCGGGAACCGCTGCCCTTTCCTTGCGGGCAGGGGCCCGGTTGCCGGGCAACGGGGGGACCACCCCCCGACCCCTGCTGCTCCAGGGCGCCGGCGAGTCTGGGGTCGGGGAGGGGCCGCGCCTACCGGGCTGCGGGTCTGCAACTGCAGCGCAGGGAGGGAGGGAGGGGGAGCACACGCACGCGGGCTACGTGCTGGGGCGAGGGGGGGGGGGGGCAAGGCGTGGGGGGGGGGGGGTGGGGGTGGGGGGGGGTGCGTGGGGGGGGGGGGTGCGCGCGCGTGTCTGAGACGCGTATGTCGCGGGGGGCGGGCGCGTCTGCAGGATCGCAGACGTGTGTTTTAATCTATTTATTGTGTTTTAAAAGGTCAGAGTAAAATAAAACGATGGCAAGCGGGGAAAAAAAAAAGGAACAAAACGCACACCCCACCCCACCCCCGCCCCCCCCCCAGCCCCCCCCAAACCCCACACCGCGAAACCAAAAACAAAAGCCGCCGAGCGCCCGGCGGCGCCGGGACCCGGACCCGGCTACGGGCGCCCGGGGTCCTAAAGCCTCCCGGCGGACGGCAAACTCACGCCGGGGAGCCGGGCGGCTCGCGATGGGGGCCGCCGCCTCTACCCGGTCCCCCGCCGGCCAGAGCGTGTGTTCGAGGGGGGCAGACGGAGCGGAGAGGCTGGCCGGGGCGGTGAAGCCGGCCAGCGCGCGGCGGACCACCGGGTCGGGGAAGGGGCGTGCGCGCGTTTGAGTGCGGCGGGTGTTTTTTTTTTTTTAAAAAAAAAAAAAAAAGAAATAAAAAATTTAAAAAGTTGTTTATTAATATTTTATTGATGTTTAATCTGGAAAGCGAAGAAGGTCAAATAAGTCTTGCATGAGACAGTACGTTTAAACTTACTGCCTTTTCGTTAGAAGCGCTTAAATCTCGGAAACGGCGGGGGGGGGGGGGGGGAATGACCCGGCCCTCCCCGGCCGGCAGAACCGGGAGAGGGTGGCCTCTGTACCGGATTCCCTTAAATATCGAAAAATTGCACACCCCCCCCCCCCCCGCCTCCGCCGCCGCCCCCCCCCCCCCGCACCCGAACCCGGCCGGGAGAACCGGGTCGCACGGTCCAGCCGGCTCGGGAGCACAGAGCGGCCGGCAGGTCTACCGGGCTCCTCGGGGGCCGACAGGTCTACCCGGCTCCGGCAGCGGCCCGCAGGTCTACCCGGCTCCGGCGCAGGCAGCGGCCGTCAGGTCTACCCGGCTCCGGCGCCGGCAGCGGCTGCCAGGTCTACCCGGCGCCGGCGCCGGCGGTGGCTGCCAGGTCTACCCGGCTCCGGCGCCGGCAGCGGCCCGCAGGTCTACCCGGCTCCGGCGCCGGCGGCGGCCGCCAGGTCTACCCGGCTCCGGCGCGCGCGCGGCGGCCGACAGGTCTACCCGGCTCCGGCGCCGGCAGCGGCTGCCAGGTCTACCCGGCGCCGGCGCCGGCGGTGGCTGCCAGGTCTACCCGGCTCCGGCGCCGGCAGCGGCCCGCAGGTCTACCCGGCTCCGGCGCCGGCGGCGGCCGCCAGGTCTACCCGGCTCCGGCGCGCGCGCGGCGGCCGACAGGTCTACCCGGCTCCGGCGCCGGCAGTGGCCGCCAGGTCTACCCGGCTCCGGCGCCGGCGGCGGCTGCCAGGTCTACCCGGCGCCGGCGCGCGTGCGGCGGCTTCCAGGTCTACCCGGCTCCGGAGACCGGGTCGGCGGCTGTCAGGTCTACCCGGCTCCGGCGCCGGCAGCGGCCCGCAGGCCTACCCGGCTCCGGCGCCGGCAGTGGCCGTCAGGTCTACCCGGCTCCGGCGCCGGCGGCGGCTGTCAGGTCTACCCGGCTCCGGAGACCGGTTCGGCGGCTGTCAGGTCTACCCGGCTCCGGTGCCGGCAGCGGCCCGCAGGCCTACCCGGCTCCGGCGCCGGCAGTGGCCGTCAGGTCTACCCGGCTCCGGCGCCGGCGGCGGCTGTCAGGTCTACCCGGCTCCGGCGCCGGCGGCGGCCGCCAGGTCTACCCGGCTCCGGCGCCGGCGGCGGCTGCCAGGTCTACCCGGCTCCGGCGCCGGCAGCGGCTGCCAGGTCTACCCGGCTCCGGCGCAGGCAGCGGCTGTCAGGTCTACCCGGCTCCGGCGCGCGTGCGGCGGCTTCCAGGTCTACCCGGCTCCGGAGACCGGGTCGGCGGCTGTCAGGTCTACCCGGCTCCGGCGCGCGTGCGGCGGCTGCCAGGTCTACCCGGCTCCGGGAGCCCGGGTCGGCCGCCAGCGGCGGCCGGCGACCCCGGCCTGTCGCTGCCGGAGCGTCCGTCGGACAGGGCGGCCAGGTCTACCCGGCTCCGGCGGGACTTAGTCGCATTTCCGGGGCTGAGCGGTAGACCTGTTGTCCCCTCCGCTTCCTCGGAGCTGCCGAAGGGGTCGCTGCTCTGTGCTGCCTCCAGTTACGTCATCGTAAAAGTCGGCGTCGCTGGCGCGCCTCCCCGGTGGGCGGAGACGGCCGTCTTGGATCTTTCTGGGGGCGGCGACGTACCGGTCCATACTATAGGAGCGAGCGGTGACTCGTCTCCGGAGCAGGGCTAGCGAGCGGCCGTTGGCAGAGCGGCACGAGAGGGAACGGCAGACCCCTCCGCGGGGATCAAGGGCAAAGACCGGCGGCCGGCGGTGGTCGCCGGCACTCGAACGCGCAAGGCCGGGGAAAGGGGGTCCAGCCTCTGCGGCGCTTTCTCCTCCCCGGTCCCGCACGGGGCCCGATGATGATGCGAGCTTACTGCCGGCATATGGCGGAAGCAGACGACCGGGGGTTTCGAGCCTGCCGCGGCTTGCCCCGGCTCCGGAGGGCCCAGTGGTGTGGCATGGGCGAGGCTGGCGGCACCTCGCCCTTTTTCTCCGGCCCTAAGCCGGGGCCCGCGAAGCGGGCGCAGAGAGCGGCGGCCGGTCGCGGTGGCCGGCAGCCGAACGCAGACGGCCGGGGGTTTCGAGCCTGCCGCGGCTTTCCCCGGCCCCCGAGAGCCCGAGGACGGCGCGGGCGGAGGCGGCGGCGCCTCGCCCTCCTTTTGCCGGCACGAGCCATACGTGGGCGGCCCGTGGTGTCTGGCTTGCCCTGGCTTCTCGGAGCGCCGGAGGGCTCGGTGAAGGGACTGCGTAGCACGGGCGAGGTGGCGGCGCCTCGCCCTTTTTTTTCTGCCGGCCCTAAGCCGGGGCCCGCGAAGCGGGCGCAGAGAGCGGCGGCCGGTCGCGGTGGCCGGCAGCCGAACGCAGACGGCCGGGGGTTTCGAGCCTGCCGCGGCTTTCCCCGGCCCCCGAGAGCCCGAGGACGGCGCGGGCGGAGGCGGCGGCGCCTCGCCCTCCTTTTGCCGGCACGAGCCATACGTGGGCGGCCCGTGGTGTCTGGCTTGCCCTGGCTTCTCGGAGCGCCGGAGGGCTCGGTGAAGGGACTGCGTAGCACGGGCGAGGTGGCGGCGCCTCGCCCTTTTTTTTTCCGCCGGCCCTAAGCCGGGGCCCGCGAAGCGGGCCGAGAGCGGCGGACCGGTCGCGGTGGCCGGCAGCCGAACGCAGATGGGCCGGGGCTGTCAAGCCTTCCTGGCGTCGTTTGTTTTTTTTTTTTTTTTCCCCGGGGGAAGCGGTTCCCTGCGGGCTGGGCAAAGACTGGCGGCCGGCGGCGGTCGCCAGCACTCTCGAACGCTGGAAGACCGGGGGACTTGAGCTAGCCGCAGCTTTCCCCCGGTCCCGTTGACCTCAGTGAAGGGAATCGTCCGGAGCGGGTGGCCGGCGGCACCTCCCGCTCCCCCGTTATTACCGATCCAGACCCCCAGGCAGCGCCCGCTGAGGCGTCCCCAGGCACGTCGGAGAGGCTCCGCGGCGGGCCGGCTCTGCCGGTGTTCAGGCCGTCGGAGCACCTCTCGCGGACGTTGCCCGCTCGCCCGCACGCAGAGCCCCGCGTCCGCCGCCCACCCCCGGTTGGCGGCGGGGCGCGCGCGGCCGTCGCTGTCCCAGGAACCGTGGCCGTGGGGCCTCCGCTGCCTTGCCGGCATCGTCAAGGCGCCTCGGGCGCGTCGGAGAGGCTCCACGGTCGGGCCGGCTCTGCCGGTGTTAAGGCCGTCGGGGCGGCTCTCAGCCGACGCTGCCCTCCCGCCCGCACGCAGGGCCCCGCGTCCGCCGCCCACCCCCGGGTGGCGGCGGGGCGCGCGCGGCCGTCGCTGTCCCAGGAACCGTGGCCGTGGGGCCTCCGCTGCCTTGCCGGCATCGTCAAGGCGCCTCGGGCGCGTCGGAGAGGCTCCACGGTCGGGCCGGCTCTGCCGGTGTTAAGGCCGTCGGGGCGGCTCTCAGCCGACGCTGCCCTCCCGCCCGCACGCAGGGCCCCGCGTCCGCCGCCCACCCCCGGGTGGCGGCGGGGCGCGCGCGGCCGTCGCTGTCCCAGGAACCGTGGCCGTGGGGCCTCCGCTGCCTTGCCGGCATCGTCAAGGCGCCTCGGGCGCGTCGGAGAGGCTCCACGGTTGGGCCGGCTCTGCCGGTGTTAAGGCCGTCGGGGCGGCTCTCAGCCGACGCTGCCCTCCCGCCCGCGCGCAGGGCCCCGCGTCCGCCGCCCACCCCCGGGTGGCGGCGGGGCGCGCGCGGCCGTCGCTGTCCCAGGAACCGTGGCCGTGGGGCCTCCGCTGCCTTGCCGGCATCGTCAAGGCGCCTCGGGCGCGTCGGAGAGGCTCCACGGTCGGGCCGGCTCTGCCGGTGTTAAGGCCGTCGGGGCGGCTCTCAGCCGACGCTGCCCTCCCGCCCGCACGCAGGGCCCCGCGTCCGCCGCCCACCCCCGGGTGGCGGCGGGGCGCGCGCGGCCGTCGCTGTCCCAGGAACCGTGGCCGTGGGGCCTCCGCTGCCTTGCCGGCATCGTCAAGGCGCCTCGGGCGCGTCGGAGAGGCTCCACGGTCGGGCCGGCTCTGCCGGTGTTAAGGCCGTCGGGGCGGCTCTCAGCCGACGCTGCCCTCCCGCCCGCGCGCAGGGCCCCGCGTCCGCCGCCCACCCCCGGGTGGCGGCGGGGCGCGCGCGGCCG
>NW_028121067.1:27500-30557 GCF_965183815.1 Platalea leucorodia
CGCCGGGTCGCGTCCCGCGCGAGCGGGCGGCCCGAGCCACGGCTCTCCTCTCGGGCGCAGCGCCGGGCTACTGAGGGAAACCCCGGGCCCCGGGCAGGAGGACGAGGCGGTGGCGGCGGACGTCGGGCGCGCCCCCGCGGGCGGACGCTCTCCCGAGGGCGGCAGCGGGAGAGGCACCCCCGCGGGGCCCTTCAGGTCGTTTCCCTCGCCCCAGGGCCAGGTACCTAGCGTCCGCGCTTCAGCGGCCCTCCCTCGGCCAGCCCCGGGGGTCGAAGGCCGCGGAGCCGGGCGGAGGTTTAAAGACTCGGGCGGCTCGATGCGACCCGGGGGTCGGCCGGGCGGCGCTACCTCCAGGGGCGGGAGTTGCTCCCGCGAAGCCCCTGCGCTGGCCGCCGCCCGCGCTCGTCCCGCGGGCAGCCGTGCCGGGGAGGGGTCCCCACTGCCCCCCCCACCCCGCGGTCCGGTCTCGGCGGAGAGACCCGCGGCGCGGTCGGCCGTGGCCGGCCTGCCCGCCTCGAAACGGGCGACCCCGGCGGGAGCGCGGGCTCCGCGCCGGGGCGGCGAGTCCCCGCGGTGGGGGCTCGCCGGGCGGCGCCCCCCCCACCGGGGCCGCCGCGCCTCCGTCGCAGCGCTGCGCCGCGCTGCGCTCCCGCTCCCTCCCCGCCCCGGCGAGCCCTCGGCGGTCTCCCGCCGCCGGCCGCCGGCGAGGGCGGCACCCCGGCCGAGCGGCGGCGGCGTCGCTCGGCGTAGTCGGTCGGTCGGCCGGCCGGAGGGCGCCCGCCGCCGGCCGCGGCCGTCCCGGCCCGGGCCCCGCCCGTCGCTTCCCCGCCGCCTTTCCCGGCCGTGCCGGGCAGGCGGGCGGGCGGGCGGGGGCGTCCCACTCCCGTTCTCCGCGTGGAAACGGGGAGAGCGGGCGCCGCCCCCTGTGCCTTAGCTCCGTCCGCCTTCCGCGCGGCGCGTGCCCGCGGAAGGGGTCGAGGCGCGAGAAGCGGCGGCGGCGGCGGTTCCGGGAGGGCGGCCGCTCCGGCGCGGCGGCGGGCGCCGTCCGGCAGGCCGCGGGCGGCGCGTCGCGCGCTCGGGCTTCCGGCGGTCGCCACCTCCGGCGCGGCGGCGGAGCCGCGGAGGGTGCCGGCGGGGCGAGCCGGGGGGGAGCCGGCCGCGGTGGCGCGGCGGAGCTTGCGCGGAGGCGCGCGCGGGGCCGGCGGGGCGCCCCGCTCTGCTGCCCGGCGGCGGGCAGCAGCGGCGTCCGTGTGCCAAGCAGCGAGGCGGGCAGGCGGCGCGGCCGGGCGCGCGCCGCTGCCTCCGTGCGGAGGCCGGGCCGAGCCCGGGCGCCTGGGCCGCCTCCGAAGCGCGCAAGGTGCATTTCCCAGGCGGTCGCCGGGGAGCGCGGGCTCCCCCCGCCCTTGCCGTTCGGGGTGTTGCGTTCCCACCCCCCTCCCCTTTCCTCCGTGTGTGCTCGTACGGTCAGCCGAGGCGAGGCCCGCGCGTCGCGCTTCGCCGCGCCGCGTGGCGTCCCCTCCACGCGGGCGGAGGGGCGGGCCGGCGCGGGCGGGCGGGCGGGCGGCGGTGCCGTCCTCAGAGAAGGGGCCGCTCTTGGCGAGCGGTCCCGGCCCCCCCGCGCGCGCGGGGCGGTGCCGAAAGGCAGACAACTCTTAGCGGTGGATCACTCGGCTCGTGCGTCGATGAAGAACGCAGCTAGCTGCGAGAATTAATGTGAATTGCAGGACACATTGATCATCGACACTTCGAACGCACTTGCGGCCCCGGGTTCCTCCCGGGGCTACGCCTGTCTGAGCGTCGCTTGACGATCAATCGCCGGCCGAGCCGCCGCCCGGCGGCCGCGGCGGCGCGGCTGGGGCGCCTCGCAGGCCCGCCGAGGGCCTTCGTCCCCCTAAGTCGAGACTCGGGGAGCGCTCCGAAGCTCCCCGCTCCCGGAGCGCCCGCTGGGCGGAGCATCGTCCCGCCGGGGCGGCCGGGGCCCGCGGGGGCCCGGGCCGGACTCTGGCGCGGCGGTGGGGAAGCGAGGTGAGGGGGGGGAGGCGCGGGCCTCCTCGCCCCCGGCCTCCCGCGCGGGCGGCTGTCTGCGGGTGGGTACCGCGGCGGTACCGTGCCGTGCTGCCGCGCGCGCGAGCGCCGGGGACGGGGGCGACGCCCGCGGCGCCCCCCCCCTTCCTTCCTCGCCTCCCCGACACCCCCGCCGCGCCCCCCGGCGCGCCGTCTCCGGGCGCGTCCGACGCGCGGTCGGGAGCGTCTCCGGGCTGGGGCCGGTGCGGTCCCGCGCGCGCCCCTCCGCCGCCGCGCGGCGGAGGGCGGCCGGGAAGCGGCGCGAGGCCGCGGCGGCGCGGCGCTCGCGATGCCTTTGGGCTTGCGACCTCAGATCAGACGTGGCGACCCGCTGAATTTAAGCATATTAGTCAGCGGAGGAAAAGAAACTAACGAGGATTCCCTCAGTAACGGCGAGTGAAGAGGGAAGAGCCCAGCGCCGAATCCCCGCCCCGCGGTGGGGCGCGGGACATGTGGCGTACAGAAGCCCCCCTCCCCGGCGGCGCTCTCGGGGGACCCAAGTCCTTGTGATCGAGGCCGCAGCCCGCGGACGGTGTGAGGCCGGTAGCGGCCCCCCGGCGCGCCGGGCCCGGGGCTTCTCGGAGTCGGGTTGCTTGGGAATGCAGCCCAAAGCGGGTGGTAAACTCCATCTAAGGCTAAATACCGGCACGAGACCGATAGCCAACAAGTACCGTAAGGGAAAGTTGAAAAGAACTTTGAAGAGAGAGTTCAAGAGGGCGTGAAACCGTTAAGAGGTAAACGGGTGGGGCCCGCGCAGTCCGCCCGGAGGATTCAACCCGGCGAGTTGCGGTCGGCCGGCGCGGGCCCGGCGGATCCCCGCCTCCGCCTCCCCTCCGCCCCCCGGGCGCCCGCCCGCGGGGGCGGGCCGGGGGGGGCGGGCCGGCGCGGGGACCGCCGCCCGGCCGGCGGCCGGCCCTGGCCGGGCGCATTTCCTCCGCGGCGGTGCGCCGCGACCGGCTCCGGGTCGGCTGGGAAGGCCTCCGGCGGGCAGGT